>NW_028073554.1:0-1370 GCF_014824575.4 Sturnira hondurensis | reverse complement strand
CTCGTACCTTGTTGATTTGTGGTTGTCTCCTCTCCTCACCTTCTGGTCATTCAGTGTCCGCTACAGTCTCTGGAGTCCTGCTTTCTTATATGCTGAGTCCCAGTTTAGCATCTGCTGTGTTCTTCCGCAGATCAGCCAGGTCCTTCTCTGGCGCGTGGAGAGAAGCGAAATCCTTTGTCCTACTCCGCCGCCATCTTCCCCTAAATCTAAGTCTACAATTTAAAGTATTGAAGATGAAGGCAACTTTTAGGGAACACATTGCTCTGTAAAATAACATATCTCTTTACCCAATCTTCATTGTCATGAAATCAAAATAAGCTCATCTACACTTGGAAGAATGGCAAAAAGGCCCATAATAACGAGTGAGGAAAAACATGAAAAAATGTTTACAACTTGGATTAGTAAGGTATCCTATACTCTAATCAAGAACTACCATCTGTTTTGTTTTTTTTTTGTCAACCATCCCATTTGGATTCATCCCAACCTGTGAATGAATCCAACATCACATCTAACAGAACTGCTCCATAATTGTGCATTTAACCAAATATGGTATCATCTCCCATCTAGACAACCTGAACTTCAAATGCACAGGCATCACAATGGGGAACAGAAATAATCTGGAAGACAAAATGCTTAAGGCAGCTGCTAAAACCTGTTGTATGTATACAATAACAAACATCAAACTTTTGCAATAAAGTACAAACTGACAGAAACCAGAGGGGATGGGGAGAGGGATGCTGGTGGAAAATCGGGGAAGGGCAATCAAGGAACATGTATGAAGGGCACATGGACAAAGCCAAAGAGGGTAAGTTTATGGAGTGGAGGTGGAGATGGCTGGGGCAGAAAAGCATTGTGGAGTGAAAATGGATACAACTGTATTTTAACAACAATCAATGAATACATATATACATACATACATACATGCATACATACCACTGCTATCACACTAGAGCTTCATTCTAAACATTACTCAAATTGATTTCTCATTATTTGGGGTAAAACCAAAAGTTTCAAGGTAGCTTGCTTTTCCCTTTCTAAGGAAAAAATAAATTCTTCTGAAGCACATTTCATTATAAATGACAGAGAAAAAAACTGACAATGATCAGAGGGGAGGAGGTAGGGGGATAGTAGAGAAAAGGGGAAGAGTGAAGCCATGAAACATGAATAAGGGCTTCATTGGCACGCACAGTGTGGGATACATTGACCATGAGGTGGGGGTTGGTGGTGTGGGGCAGGGGAGAGCAACAGAAATAAAATCAGGACAACTCTAACTGAACAATAAAAAAAGTTACAAGGTGAACTTAGTTTATTTTGTTAATAAGAGGAAAAATATCTCTGCCTTCTTACCCACCCTTCAGAATTTCTGTGTT
>NW_028073553.1:0-12504 GCF_014824575.4 Sturnira hondurensis | reverse complement strand
ATCTATTTCTGATTTGATGCTCAGGGAAGGGGCGTGTCCCCTTGTGACAAGTGGGCTCTGGGGCCCAGGTAGTGGGAGTGACACCTCAGAGAGACTCCCTGGAGAGCCCTGCTCCCTTCCTGCCCTCACAGACCCATAGGGAACCTGCACCACTCAGGCTGATGCCATGAATGGCAGCCTCCTCTGCTGCGTGACCTTGTGTCTCCTCCTTGCAGGTGGGTCCTGGGCCGGGCCCCTCTGTGGGGAGAGCTCCCATGCCCAGAACCGAGCTGCTCCCTGGTGGCTGTAACATCTGTTCCACTGTCTTCCCCGCAGGTCTGGGGAGGGCCGGGGTCACTCAGACCTCGACATTCCAGGTCCTGACAACAGGACAGAAGGTGACATTGAGCAGTAAACAGGACTTGATTCACAAGGTTATGTACTGGTACCGACAGGACCTGGGTCACGGGCTGAGGCTGATCTATCACTCAATTGGTGTCCGGATCTCTGGCAAAGGAGAGGTTTCGGATGGATACAGTGTCTCTAGATCAAAAACAGAGGACTTCTCTCTCACGCTAGAGTCGGCCACCCCCTCCCAGACATCTGTGTACTTCTGCGCCAGCAGTGAGGCAGTGAGTGCACAGCCCTGCACGGCCACCTGCTTTCTGCACAGAAAGGCTGGGGGAGGCCGACTCCTGGACTCAGGGGAGCCCCGTGAAGATTCGTACACCTTAGAGCACCCAGTGGACCCCGCCCGAAGGGAGACACCCAGAGTGTGCTAGGGTCCACCTCCTGGACAGTGCTTGCCAAGGCTGGTGTAGACCCATAGTTTCGGTCACACATGTCTGCACTGTGGCTGTGTGTCAGCCTGTCCTCTGCAGCTGCTCCACTAGCTGGGAAGGTGCTTCCCTATCTCTAGCTTTCTTGTCTTCAGCCTGAGTCTGATGCCCCCAGGGTGGAGAGTGAGTCATTAGTCAATCATATGCTTCTAGACCGCCCCGCATACCACACACAGATGTGTCAAAGGTCAGGGAAATGGCTGCTTCTTCCATGAAGCAGCTGTAAGAACCCAATTTTTAAATGTGTGGTGACTTAGAAGGACTGGAGGCTTTATTGTGGGCTGTGGGGACAGAATACTACATGGAAGTTAATGAGCATAGAGTGGACACTCAGTCATGACCTGAGGAAGGGATAGGAGCTTCCTGCTCAGATGTCCCCAAGGCACTGCTCCATCTGTGGGTCTCTGAGTGTGTCAGTACCTCGAGGGCAAAGCAGAGCCAACTCCTCCCCTCACCTAAGAAGTGGGTAGGATGGAGTATGTGTGACTAGGACACAGGAGGGTAAGGTGACAGAACAGCATGGCCCCAGGAGATCCTGAATTGCAGAGAAGACAATGAAATGACCCTTCTCTCTATTGTATTGATGACAATGTTGACATGTCATAGTGAAAATGCCAGCCGAGCAGGGTGATTGGTGAATGAGATGCCATGTGAGAACCCTGTGGCTAGACAGCGGGGGACCCCTGAAGTGAGAGTCCTGCATAAATTTTGCAGAAAAAGGAGCTTATAAATGTTTAAGCCAGTCAATCAAGTGTGCTCTCATATATGTCACATGTCCCTGAGATCAAGAGGACTGCCAGAGGCAGTGATGTCACTGTGGGAGCTGCCTTGTGGGGACAAGGGACATTCCTCCTCCTCTGCCTATGCTCCTAGTACCCGAACCTCATGAACCTCCCACTCCTGCCCTGAGCCTGCCATGGGCACCAGGCTCCTCTGCTGAGCTCCTCTGTCTGCTCTGGGCCAGTGAGTCCTCAAAAAACCAAACAGTTTTATTGTGTGTGTGTGTGAGTGTGTGTGTGTGTGTGTGTGTGTGTGTGTGTGTGTGTGTGTTTGACAATTACAATTGTTTCCTGAGTCTGTTGTCAACTTCTCTGCCCCCAGGTCCCACCGAGGCTAGAGTATCCCAGTCCCCCAGGCACAAGGTCACCAAGAGGGGAAAGAATGTGACATTTCGGTGTCATCCCATTTTTGGCCACATTAGCCTTTGCTGGTACCAACAGATGCTAGGGCAGGACCCAAAGTTTTTGATGTGCTTTCAGAAGAAGGAAGCTGTGGACACCTCCGGGATGCCAAACGATCTCTGGTGTGAGACCTGAGGATACCTGAGACCTGTATTCCAAACTGAGCGTCCACCCGGCAGGTCCGGGGGACTTGGCCATGTACCTCTGTGCCAGCAGTGCAACCACAGTGTGTCACCATCACCTCCTCCCAGCCCACAAACCCTCCTGTGCTCCCCTCTGCTCATGGTTCCCTGGCTTCCTTACAAAGATGTCAACAGCGCTGCTGCACAAGTGGCCACTTGAGGGCGCTGGGTATCCAAGGAGTAAGATGCAGATGGTGCCCTGAGGTAGAGGGAGGTGAAGGGGAAGAGTACTGGCTTGGTCCCTGCATTAGGGAAATTATCTGATGAATCAAGGGTTTGCTGACCATGTCTTTTTCCATGAATGGATATGCAGATGTCTGTCACAGCAGGGAGCCATGAAGTTGGTTTTGAATGAAGTTACAGCCTCTCTTGGAGCCTATGTTTGGTGCAAAGTGTGATGGGGCTTCAGGGAGGCAGCCTAGAAAACCCAAGCCAGGTGTAGAGAGGAGCACCATCTCGAAGCTATGGGACTGGCCTCCTGCCCAGTACCTCTGCGGGGCCCAGCTCAACACAGCCAGCTGTACCTGCTCATAGGAAAATGGAAAGAATCGGGGAAGGCTGTGCCCAAAGATCGTGTTTGGGGGGTGCAGAGTGTGTGGTACCTAGACAGTGAGTTCAGACAGTGATAGCACAGGCAAGCCCTGGAAGCAGAACAACAGGAGGGGCAAAACCTCTGCTCTTTCACCCCAAAGACCAGAGCCCTGAGCAGGCACATGGCCAGTCTTGTGTTGCCCGAATCCTCTAGGGGCAGCTGGCTCCTTTGCTATGTGGACCCGTATCTCCTGGGAGTGGGTGAGTCCCAGCTCAGGTGGGACATCCCTCCAGCCCAATGTTCTTGACTGTTGCTGGGGTGTCCATCTGTCTCCTGGGCTGGTGTCAGCTCTGTCTCCTTCCTCCACAGGGTCAGTGGCTGCTGGAGTCACTCAGTCTCCAAGACACCTCATCAAAGTTTGTGGTGAGGAGGCCATTCTGAAAAGCCACCCCATCTCCAGACATAGAGTGTATCCTGGTAGCAAGAGGCTCAGGGAAAGTCTCCTGGTTCCTAATTCAGTGTTAGGAACAGCAGGGGCATGGAAAAGAAGATATCTCTGAATGCTTCAAAGGCATAGTGTTCAGTGACTAACGCATGAGCTGGCTGTGTGCTCCCTGCAGCTAGAAGGCTTTGCCATGACCTCTGTTCCTGCAGCTTAGACACAGGCCTGAGGGGCCCATGGCTTTCTGTACCCACACCCTCCTCTTCCAGCTGAGGATGTTGTAAGTATCGGGAAGGGCCTTGGCCGAGGGCCACAGATGCTACTAGATATTTCCTAACAATCCCCTAGCTCTGCTGAGCTCAGTCAGAGCCTTCCTGAGTGTTCTCTCAGCTCTGCCAGCCCCGTGCCATTCCCAGGACATGGCAGGAAGCCCTCCTCAGTGACAGAGTGCGGGTCCACCCTGTGAGTTGTGGTGCACAGTCCTGGTGGACACTGTGTGTGCACTTTACAGAGGGGGAGCGCTCAGTGCACCATTTCACAGACAGGGAGCTGCAGCTCCTGAATGTTCCAAACGTTCCATGCATGTCCATCCTCCATGTCCATGCCACTGAAGTCCACAAGCCCCTGGATCCATGGTTCTCCCCAGGCCTTGGTCCATGGGATAGAACAGAGCACAGTCTCTCCCATTTCAAGAGCCTCTGAGCCAGGATGGGGAGGTCGCACCTCGGGTGTAGGGTACACAGCTGATCGCCTGCCAACTGCTAGGACATAGAGCTTCAAGGCAGAGGACATGTTTGGATTGACAGTTCCACAGAGAGTGAGGCCATGATATCCCCCTAGGAGAGGAGCTACATGACCCAGGGGATTGTTGCTTGTGTGTCAGGAGACTCTAGGAGGGAACCAGACCCCTCGAGGAGTGTCAGGCAGCATCATGGGAGCTCATGCTGGGAAGGCCTATTTAAGGGCGACTCTGACCTGTGAGTACCCAGAGACCTGAGCTCGGGGGACAGGTTTCTACCAGTGGGTGAATCATAAGACAACCTAAAACAAGTCTCAGATTTCAATGCCCATGACTCTGAGGCTGTGAAAACTTTTTGGATACGAGTTAGTTCCATAAATAGACAGGCTCCTCTTTGGGCTGACATCAAAATTATCCAGACTTTATGCAAAGAGAAAAATTAGTAGAATTTAGTTGAAATGAAAATTGATCAGAGATGTCACCAAAATATGAGGATTGCTATGAGAACATTTTCCAGTCTCCAGTAATACAATGGAAAATTGTACAGTATACAAATAAGAAATTGTATCATTATAGATAGAACAATGAATTTCCTTACCAGAAGTCAGGGGATAGCGTATGTACTGCTAAGATTTCTTTTAAAAACTGACCTTCAAATTCTTCCCATGCTGCACTGCTCAACTGTCTCTATGTCGCTGATTTGTTCTGTATTGGAGGGGTGTGGCAGGTTAGCTCTGAGCTCAAGCATTTGTGAGTGACAGTGATGTGACTCAGTCATTGAGAAGCTGACTTTTATTTCCTCAAACAGAACTGTAAGGTGTGACATTCTGCGCTGGACCTGAAATGGTCACCAGGCTCTTTTTCTGTGTGGCTCTTTGTCTCCTGTTGGCAGGTGGGTGCAGGTGGGCTTCCTGCCCTGGAATTCCCAGCATTCAGTCCAAGCTTTGGTCATAGGATGACAGACAACCTAAGGCTCTGTCATTCTCTCTACAGGACACTTGGATTCAGGAATCACCCAGAGTCCAAGGTACAAGGTCACAGGGACAGGAAAAAAGGTGATACTGAGGTGTCACCAGACTGATAACCATAATGCTATGTCCTGGCATCGACAAGACCTGGGCCATGGGCTGAGGTGAATATATTACTCAGGGGGTGTTGGGGTCAGCAGCAAAGGAGAATATGCTGATGGGTACAGTGCATCTAGGTTGAATATGGAGGACTTCTCCCTCATGCTGGAGTCGGCCACCCCCTCCCAGACATCTGTGTACTTCTGTGCCAGCAGAGAAATGCTGATCCACAGCACTGCGTGGCCACCTTCTCTCTACACGAAAAGGATAGTTGGGGCTCTGCACTCTGGATTCATGCAACCCTGAGCAAACTCCTACACCTTGGAGCCCTGAGTGTCCAAGGCCTGCAGGGTGACCCCCAGTGTGTGATCAGGCCCCCCTCTAGGTTAGTGTTACCAGGCCTGGTGTAGATCCAGGGCCTCAGGCACACACCATGGTCTGTACTGTTGCTATCTGTCAGTTTGTCCTGACAGGTGCTCTGTTAGCTGGGAAGGTGGTTACTATTTGTAGCTTTTCTTGTCTTCAGCCTAAGAGAGATGCCTCCAGGGTGGGAAGTCATGAACAGCATCTCCACATAGATGCCCTTGAGTGTCACATACAGGTGTGTTAAAGGGGCAGGACACTGAGTCACCCTCCAGACAGAAGCTATAAGAAATGTGTGCATGGTGACTAAGGAGGACACGAGGCTTCTCTGTGGGCAGGGGAGACACATAATACAATGTGGAGGTTAATGAATTCATGACGCTTGGTCATGCCCTGCAGAAGGAGCTGAAGCTTCCAACACAGATATTTCCCAGGCATCCCTTCACATGTCACCAAGAAGAAAAGGCTGTGGCTCTCAGGTGTGATCCCATATCTGGACACCTTGATCTTTACTAATACAGACAGATCCTGAGACAGGGCCCAGAGTTTCTGATGTACTTTCAAATCTTGGATTCCCCAGACTCCTCCGGGATGCCTAAGGATCAGTTCTCTGCTGAGGGGCCAGAGGGCTCCTAATCCACTCTGGGATCCAGCCTTCAGAGCCAGGGGACTTGGCCTTGTCCCTCTGTGCCAGCAGCTCCACCATAGTGTGGCACCATCACCCCCTTCATGCACACACACCCTCATACTTCTCTCTCCATGCAGCATCCCCCCAATCTAAAGCAGCTCTTCTTAGCTCATCATTCTCCAACTGAAGACACAGTTCTCAACATCAGCTGTGCTTTGGGAAGAGAGAACCAAGCCCTCCCTGGGGGGCCTCAGTTCCCTGGGCTTGGTGCTGCCAACCAAAGGATTGCCAATTAGATTCCTGGCCAGAGCCTGGGTTGCAGATTTGCATCCCCTTTGGGGCACATACAAGAGGCAACTGATTGATATTTCTCTCTCACATCAGTGTTTCTCTCCGTTTGTTTCTCGTTTCCTCTCATTATTCTAGAAGTAAATAAATAAAATAATTTAATAATGAGGAGTTCCACAGCCACCTCCGTGCTCCAAAGCATGGACTGAATGGAATGGATGGGAACTGGGTGGTAGGACTGGGATCCTTGGCCCAGAACACAGCTCTGCATCTGTGTAGAGAGCATGTCTGCACCTCATCGCTAGTCGGCATGTGCAATGTTGAAGATGCCCTCTTCCTGCGCGTCCTTCTCTGAGTGTCCCTCTCACACTGGGAGCTTTCTGCAGCAACTTTCAAAGGTTCCTTATTGTTGGAAAGGAAGGTCTTCACAGCTTTTGTGCCCATTGACTGAGAACCACCCGAGTGATCACAGAACGGCTTCATGTCCCTTGCCAGGCTGAAGGAGCCCACACTCTATTTTGTTTTCATTTTGCCTCCACTCCACCCTGAGTGTCAGACTACAGCATATATCCATGACCTCTTGGTTTCATCTTGACACCCTGGGTAATCCTTCTAGAGATGAGGGTTTTGTTGGTGTCCTTGCATTTTGACGTGAAGTGATTTCCCTGAATCCTTTAACCCAATATGGCATGCCCGTTTCTGGACAACATTCCTTACTTCTTTTTATTTTATGTTTTATTCAGGTATACATTATTTGTTATAAATATAAATAATTGATCCCCTGCCTGAGGGTGCAGCTGCAGATATCTGGCAAATCTCTTGCCATGGGCAGAGGGGATAGGTCTTTGGATCCTGGGTTTCTAGGAGTCCTGAGAGGTAACGCTCGGCTCCCAGGCTGGGACTCAGGGTCACAGATTCAGTCCTGACCAAGGTGCCTGAGCCTTGCATAGCAGGTAAGGACAGTGACAGTCCATCCAAACCCACCTAAAAACTGTGGTAGCCATGACACCAAGTCTGTTCACCCAGGGAATGAGAGTCCTAGGAGGGAACAATCCCTGGTCGTGTTTGAACTGTGCTCAGGTCCCTGTGCCTCCTGGGAGTGAGAAAGGCCTGGGCCCCAGGGCAGCTCCCTGTCCTTTTGAAGCCACCAGGGACCCCTTCCTGGACCGTGTCTCCATTTATGCCACAGCCCAGCACCTGACCCTGACTTACTCTGCCTCCTTAGGATCCTATTTGGTACCAGTGTTTGCTTATCCCCCACAATGCTGCTGCTTTACCCAGAATCAACTCCAAGTTCACAGAGCAGATGGCCTTTGTCCAGGCTGTTCCTGCTGTGCGGGCTGTGCTCTGGGTCTCAGTCCAGTGTCCTCAGTTCCCCATTAGGCATCTTTTCTTCATGACGACTAACAAACATTATGTGTTACATATTACTAGTATTTCAATATTATTTTTATTCGCACATATTTGTCTTTAGTCTGGAAGGTAATATTATATCCCCAGTCTTTTGCTGATGCTCTTTTGGAGACAACATAAAATAGCTTTTTTCTTTTTTGCATGTTTATTTTGAGCAGTGGAGATAAAAGCAACTCTTTATACCTCACCTTGTGTGTTTTCCTTCCTACTTTCAACTGGATATTATTTCCTTCCAATCCCCTTTTCTCCTTCTGCCCTTCAGAAGACAATTTGAAGGAAGCAGATCCCAGGCTCTAGCTGTAGATTCTGTGATAGTGTTTCAAGAGAATAGGGGTGGGACACTAAGCATGGAAACTGGAAGAAATAGGGTCACGGTGGGAATTAACATTGTGATTAGGGTTAAGAATGTTGAGGTACCCTTTAGAGGATACTGCTTCTGGCATCCTCAGCCTGGAGACCATACAGACAGTCCCAGCATCCCCAGGGCTATGGGAGAAGACGCAGTAATGAAATGTCAGTTACTGACCACCAGATGGCACTGTGAAGCCATTGACTTGGAAGGAGCTCTGGGGAGAGGCTGGGAGAGCAGGAAAGGGTTAAGAAGACTTGGGCAGGGATTGAAACCTGGGCAGATGTTGAGGCAGTTTTCTGTTGTTGCAAATCTCCTTACAGCTGTGGAATCGGTAGGAGGTCCTGCTAGACCTTAGAAGACCCACAGTGAATGATTTGGCCAAGGCAGCCTTAGTGGCAGGGGCAGATGTGGATAAGAGAATTAACTGTCCCCCAGGACTGTGGAAATCAGGGGTGTCCAAGGAAAGAACAGTGAAGTCTCTTCTGTCCTACATGTCTGCAGGGGGCAGCAGCTGGAGTGACCAAGGGGTACTAGGATGCCTGAAGCTGGCACAGGCTCCTCCTGCCCAGGAAGAGGGGACAGGCCTGCACCTCAGGAGGCACCAAGGAGGCCTCTCCCTGAGAGGCAGGGGAAGGAGGGATGCAGGGTCAGCAGCAAGGGCTGGTAGTTAGTTCAGGCAGGGGCAGGCAGGGACAAAGTTTTCGGCACATGGGGACAGGCAACCCTGAGCCATGGGGCTGTGCAAGACAGGGAATGATGCATAGAATCTCAAACCTGGGTCCCACCAAGGGTTCAGGGCACCAGGGGGCAGCCTCCTTGGAGAGTCCCATCAGAGCAATTACAACATCAGAGCAGTGATGTCATAGCAAATGCTCCTATCAGGGTGTGGGGAGTACAGAACTGCAGACCGCTCACTTCAGGGGACCTGGCCCTGAGCTTGGAGGGGTTCTGGGAAGCTGCCATGGGCCCCAGGCTCCTCTGCTGTGTGGCCCTTTGTCTCCTGGGAGCAGGTGAGCGCCTGACACTGTTTGCAAGTCCTGAACACGCAGTCACATCCCTGACATAGAAGCCTGGGGTGATGACCGCCACAGAAGGCTCCCTGTCTTCTGCCTCCCGACTTCTCTCTGTCTCCTCCCTACAGGCCTAGTGGATTCTGGAGTCATGCAGACCCCCAAACACCTAATCAAAGCAAGAAAACAGCAAATGACGCTGAACTGTTCCTATATCTCTGGACACCTCTCTGTGTTTTGGTACAAACAGCCCCAGGGTCAGGGCCCTGATTTCCTGGTTGAGTATTACAATGGGCAAGAGCGACAAAAAGGGAACATGCCCGGCCACTTCTCAGTGAAACATATTGGTGACTCCCACTCTGAGCTGACCTCGAGCTCGCTGGAGCCGAGCGACTCAGCCCTGTACCTCTGTGCCAGCAACCTTGACACAGCCCTGCGGGCGGGGCAGCCGCCTGCACAAAAACACTCCGCCCCACTCAGGAAGCGAGCTCAACGTGGCTGCTGACAGCCAGAGAGGTTCAGCTCTAGGATGTCACCCTGCCTTTCCCAGGCACCGTTCTGCTGCTTACAGATGGGGTAGGATTTGGTTCTCTCAGACATCATGCAACTTAAGTATCATTGCCTGTTTATACACGTGATGGGGAAATAATGCTCCTGGGTCTCACATTCCACAACCCAAGGAACAAGACATCATTCCAGTCCTCAACACCTGTGGATTTGTCCCCTCCACCACTCCCAGAACCATGCCCACTATGGCTTCTCTTTTCCAGGTTCGGTTGAACAATCCTGGGGAGATCACGCACCATCTGGGATTCTCATCCTCTTCCAGGACAGCTTCAAGGAACATTGGACTTCATGGAAACACGTATTCATTCATCCTTCTTGGTGACAACAAAGAAAGGCACTATTTCCTGCACTGGATGTCACCGTGAGCTATACAAAGCCCTGAAGCAAGTTTGGGGACCTGCAGAGTTGGGATTGTGGGTAGATTAGCTGCAGGTGATTAAAGACTCATTATTTTATTATGAACATCAGGAACCCTTCACAAGGGATATTCCCCATGGAACAATGTCTCAACTTAAAAACAGAAGATTCACTCTCTCACCCTGGAGGCAGTGCCTGTCCCCATGTCCCTCACACAACTGTAACCCTGGGAGCCAGCAGGGTACCTACAGAGCTGAGCACCACACAGAGAGCTAGGTGCTGTTCTGCTCTGGAGGTGTCGGCTGGTTTCTGTGTCACCCCGAACGTGGGAAGCGCATTCTCAGGTGAGTCTGAAATACTCTGGAGAAACTGTGGGGCTCAGATATGTCGAGGGATGGGGAGAAAACAGAACCAAAGGATCCTCAAGGATTGACGAGCCTGCCCCTGAGGTTTGGCCAGCGGAGACAAGGAGGGGCACTGTGGCAGGAAGGACAGTGTGCGGATGCTAGATGACCAGCAAAGTTAAAAGGAGGCCGAGGGATGACTTGGACCCAAGGGTCCTAAAGGCATCAGAAGGCCATCAGGGTTTTCCCTCAGATGCAAAAGCCCAGAGACTTGTACACACAGCAAACCAGGGCGTCATGAAGATCCACAGACAGGACGAAGCATACCTGAAGTCCCACACTGTGAGCACAGAGGGTGAGAACGACTCTTGGACTCCTGTCAGTTCAGCCACAAGCGTTCTTAGAACTCTAAGCTGCTCACTGCACATTTATTTTTGATTTGATGCTCGGGGAAGGGGCGTGTCCTCTTGTGAAAATGAGCTCTGTGGCCCAACAAGTGGGAGTGACACCTCAGAGAGACTCCCTGGAGAGCCCTGCTCCCTTCCTGCCCCCACAGACCCAGAGGGAATCTGTGCCAGCCCAGCTGATGCCATGAATGGTGGCCTCCTGTGCTGTGTGTCCTTGTGTTTCCTTTGTTCAGGTGGGTCCTGGGCTGGGACTCACTGTAGGGAGAGCTCCCAGGCCCAGCACCGACCTGCTCCATGGTGGCTATAACATCTGTTTCAATTTCTTCCCCACAGGTCTGGGGAGGGCTGGCATCACTCAGACCCCGACATTCCAGGTCCTGACAACAGGACAGATGGTGACATTGAGATGTACCCAGGACTTGAATCACAACACCATGTACTGGTACCGACAGGACCTGGGTCTCAGGCTGAGGATGATCCATTACTCAGTGGGTGTTGGGGTCACCAACAAAGGAGAGGTCTCCGATGGGTACAGTGTTACTAGATCAGAACGAGAACATTTCTCCCTCACACTGGAGTCCGCCACCCCCTCCCAGACATCTGTGTACTTCTGTGCCAGCAGTGAATCCACAGTGCTGCAGAGCTGCCTGTTCTCTGCACAGAAAGTCATGGGGAGGCCCAGCACCTGGACTCAGGGGAGCCCTGTGCAGACTCCTACACCTCAGTGCCCCTGGTGACTGCTGCCTGCAGAGTGACCCTCTGTATATGTGGTGCCACCCTCTAGGGTAGTATTTGTCAGGCAGGGACCAAACCCAGGGCCTTGGACACACAGATGTCCACCTTTGCTGTCTGTCTGTCTATCTGTCCTCTGCAGCTGGTCCTTTAGCTGGCATGGTGCTTCCCCAGCTGTTGGTTTTCTTGCCACAATCCTGAGTCAAGGCCATCAGGTAGATTGTCATCAGTAATCAGACACATCTGTGCCCACTTGTGTATCTCACACAGGTGTGTTACAGGTCAGTGGCGGCGAGTCTCCTTCTGGAAAGAAGCTGTGAGAAACCTGTTTTTAATTGCATGGTGACTTGGAAGGACTGGAGGCGTTTCTGTGGATGGTGTGGACATAATAGTACATGAAAGTAAATGAGCACCGAGAGGAAACTGAATTGAGACCTGCGTACTGGTGTGTAGTGGTACCAACAGACTTGGGGGCACGAACAGAGGTTTCTCTCATCCAGTATCATGAACAGAAAGAGATTGGGAAAGGAAACTTTCCTACCACTTCAAAAGAAAACAGTTCAGAGACTATACCTCTGAGCTGGCCATGCACACCTTGCACCTGGAAGACTTGGCCCTTTACCTCTGTCTGTGCCAGCAGCTTAGACACAGCCCTGCAGGGCCCATGGCTTTCTGGACCCAAACCTTCCTGTCCCAGCTGATGTCACAGGCAGAGGGAGGAGGCCTCAATCGAGTTTCACTGTTGGTGTTTGTTCCTTTCTAGCTCTCTCCCTGCCCAGTGGAGCTCAGCCAGAGCCTTCCTGAGTGTTCTCTCAGCTCTGCCAGCTCCGAGCAATTCCCAGGACATGGCAGGGAACCGTCCTCCATGACAGAGTGGAGGTCCAACCTGTGTGTTGTGGGGCATGGTCCTAGTGGACACCGTGTGTCCACTTTCCAGAGGGGGGAGTGCTCAGTGCACCATTTCACAGACAGGGAGCTGCAGCTCCTGGACTTCCATGCGTGTTCCATGCACGTCCTCCTGCATTTCCACCCCTGTAAAATCAACAAGCCCCTGGATCCATGGTCCTGCCTGAGCCTTGGTC
>NW_028073552.1:0-729 GCF_014824575.4 Sturnira hondurensis | reverse complement strand
TCCCACCAACAGTGAATGATCCCTGGATTTGAATGCAAAGTCCACAAGGGCTACCACTTTAATTCTCAGCTCTGACGCATGTACACACACAGTAGACACTGAATAATTGTGTTGAGTGAATGGAGGGGGAATCAGCCACAGCTCCACCCTGGAACTCTTGCGGTTATGATCATCCATTACTGTTCTCTGTAATGCTACAGTGCAGCACAAAAGGAAGCCCAGCTCAGAGACCTGTAAAATGCTTTGTCTTAGAATTATTTTCCTTACACCAGCTTTTCACATTCACTTTTGGGTTAATCATTTAGGGATGGTGAGCCTTTTTCTGAGTAGATATTTAAAAAACCTGGAAAGGTTTTCTGGCAATGAAGTCTCAGTGAACAACAAGCTTATCTCTGGTTACTTTAGAAACAGTTACTAGGTAGCTATTACTGCAGAAGGTACATTAAGAACTATAGATAAATGCAGCTCGAAAGTTCACCCAACCATTAGCATGTCTTATTGCATCAGGGGAAGAGGCCACTGAAAGAATAAGATACTTTAAAAAATTTTTAAAATATATTTTATCGATTATGCCATTACAGTTGTCCTATTACCCACCCCCCCACCATTCCCCCGCTTTAGTTTACGTCCACGTATCTCAAGTTCTTTAGATTCTATATTTCCCATACTATTCTTGCCCTCCCCCTATCTATTTTTTACCTACTGTCTATGCTACTTATTTTTTGTATC
>NW_028073551.1:0-1017 GCF_014824575.4 Sturnira hondurensis | reverse complement strand
CTCCCAACACCATTTGTTGAAGAGGCTATCTTTACTCCATTTTATGTTATTGACCCCTTTGTCGAATATTAATTGACTGTAGAGAGTTGGGTTTATTTCTGGGCTCTCTGTTCTATTCCATTGGTCTGTGTGCCTGTGGGACTCTAGTTCACTGTTGGTGGGATTGCAGACTGGTACAACCACTGTGGAAAACAGTATGGAATTTTCTAAGAAAACTAAAAATGAACGTGCCTTTTGACCCAGCAATTCCACTATTAGGAGTATATCCTAAGAACCCTGAAATACTAACCCAAAAGAACCTATGCACCCTGATGTTTATAGCAGCACAATTTACGATAGCCAAAAGTTGGAAGTAACCTAGATGCCCATTGGTAAATGACTGGATCAAAAAGCTATGGTACATTTACACAATGGAATTCTATGCTGCAGAAAGGAAGAAGGAGCTCCTACCCTTTGCAACATCATGGATGGAACTGGAAAGCATTATGCTGAGCGAAATAAGCCAGGTAGTGAAAGACAAACACCATATGATATCACCGTTAACAGGAATCTAAACAACAAAACAAACAAGCAAGCAAAATATGACCAATGACACTCAAATACGGAACAGGCTGACAGGGACCAGAGGGGAGAAGGGAGGGAATCACAGGGGTAAAGGAGAAGGAGTCACATGAACAAGTAAAAAGGACACATGGACAATAACTAAGGTGGGGGGCACGGAGGGGGCAGGGCTGGGAATATAAGACAGAAAACTGTACTTGAACAAGAATTAAATAAAAAAATAAAAAAAAATAAAAGTGATATAGAAGAGGTTTCTCATCAAATTAAAGACTGTTTTGTGAAACTATCTTTACTATCTTTACAGTGGGGCAGTGACAGTTTGTGCCCCACTGTTTCTTCTGGATATTTAAAACATATTCAAATGATCTAAAAGAATGCTTGTGATCTAAATTTATTTTTGAATAAAATGAAGAAAATTGTAAATAAGATGAAATTATGGTCATGTGGTCAGTGTGT
>NW_028073550.1:0-630 GCF_014824575.4 Sturnira hondurensis | reverse complement strand
GCCCTTTTGAACTACTGTATGATTGCCCTTTCCTAATTAACCATAACCTTCCAGTACATACAGACCCACTGGCCTTCTTTCTGTCCTATCTCTCTCTCTCCTCTGGCATCTCCTCCATGAACACACGGACCTAGTTCTTCCTCCAGTGACAGGCCTGGCCACTCTCCTACAGCCTGGAGACCAGGTATTACTCAAGGAGCTCTGACCTAGACCACTCCAGCCCAAGTGGACGGGACCACATACTGTCATTCTAACCATCCCCACAGCAGCAAAGTTAGTGGGTCAGTCAGTGTGGGTCCACCTCTCCTGCCTTAAGCTGGCCCCTGCCTCAGAAAAGTGGTCAGCACAGCTCATAGGAGACACCCAAGTCCACTTTACTTGAACACAAAGTTGTCCTGATGAAGTCTCTACTGATATTCCTTCTCCTCCTTCTTACTCACCCAGGCCTGTCAAACACCATCCCTAAAGTACAAACCAGATATATTTGGAGATTCTTTGTCCAAGAAACATATAAACCAGAAGAAAAAAACATTCCTTCCCTGTGGTTCAACTCACCACAGCCCACTGCCCACCAACCAGATGTTCAATGCCTATCACTCTCTCAGCCCCTGACTCCAAATTTCGAGGACT
>NW_028073549.1:0-1377 GCF_014824575.4 Sturnira hondurensis | reverse complement strand
TATAAACATTGATGCAAAACCAACAAAATATTAGCAAACTGAATCCAGCAGCGTGTTAAAAGTATTATGTATACTACAACTGATCAAGGTTAAATACCACATTAACCGAATAAAGGGGAAAACCCAAATTATCACCTCAACAGATGAAGAAAAAGCATTTGACAACATCCAACACTCTTTTGTGATTAAAAAAAAAACTAAACAAATTAGGAGTAGAAGGAAACTACCTTAACATAATAAAAGCCATATATGAATACTTAGTAGTGAAAGACAGAGCTTTCTCTATAATTTCAGGAAGATGAAGACGCCTGCTTTTACCACTTCTGTTCAAAATAGTATTGGAAATTCTAGCCAGAGCGATTAAGCAAGAAAAAGAAACAAAAGGCATCTAAATTGTGAATGAAAAAGTAAAATGATCTCTGTTCACGTGACACAGTCTTGTCAGCAGAAAACTATGAATATCTACCAAAAAAGGTTAGAATGAATAAATGAATTCAGCAAAGTAGCCAGATACACAATCAACACACAAAAATCAGCTGTCTTTCTACCCATTCATAATAAACCACCCAAAAGGAAATTAAGGAAACAGTTGCATATAGGATAGTATCAAAAAGCATAAAACAATTAGGAATTAACTTAACCAAGGAGGTGAATGTTGTGTGCAATGAAAACTACAAAACGTTGCTGAAAGAAATTAAAGACTTAAATAGATAGATGGGTGTCCCACGTTCATGCACTGGGAGACTAAACGTCTTATTTTTTTTTTAATTTTAAATTTGTATTTATTTATTTATCTTTAGAGGGGAAGGAGAGAGAGGGAGAGAAACATCAATCTATGGTTGCCTCTCATGCGTCCCCTGCTGGGAGTTGGCCTGCAGGGGAATGGCCTGCAACCCAGGCATGTGCCCTGACTGGGAATCGAACCACGATCCTCTGGTCGCAGGCCCGTGCTCAATCCACTGAGCTACACCAGCCAGAGCCGGAGACTAAACGTTTTTAAAATGTCCATGCTACCCAGAGTAATTTACAGATTCAGTGCAATCCCCATCAGAGTCCTAATGATGCTTTTTTCAGAAATAGAAACAGCCATCCCGAAATTC
The DNA here is from genome assembly GCF_014824575.4 of Sturnira hondurensis. Taxonomy (NCBI): domain Eukaryota; kingdom Metazoa; phylum Chordata; class Mammalia; order Chiroptera; family Phyllostomidae; genus Sturnira; species Sturnira hondurensis. The sequence goes on along the minus strand of NW_028073549.1, from coordinate 277 downwards.
ACACAGAATCACACAAGACCCTGAATTGCTCAGACAATCTTGACAACGAAGGGAAGAGTCCAAGGCTCGCACGTCCTCACTGAACGTGCCCCGTACAGCCCGGGGACGCCCTGGCATCAGGACCAGCACCCAGACCAGGGCAGTGAAGGGGCCCGAAAAGAGCTCTGGCCTGTGTAGTCAGGTGATTTCCAACACGAGTACAAGACAATTTGCTGGGGAACAGCAATTTTTATTTCAAAATACGGTGGTGAGAAAACTGGATATTAGATGTAAAAGA
>NW_028073548.1:0-32990 GCF_014824575.4 Sturnira hondurensis | reverse complement strand
AAACAAATGGAAGCATGTACCATGTTCATGGATTGGAGGAATTAACATCATGAAAATGCCCATAGTACCCAAAGCAATTTAGTGATTCAAAGCAATCCATATTAAGGTACCAATGACATATTTCACAAATATGGAACAAAGATTTCATAAATTGATATAGACTTATAAACAATCCCAAGTAGCTGCAGCAATTTTAAGAAAGAAGAATAAAGTTGGAGGGATCACAATACCTGATATCAAACTGTAATCGAAACAGCCTGGTACTTGCATAATAACAGACACATAGTTCAATGATACAGAATAGAGAGCCTGGAAATAAACCCAAGTCTCTATGGACCGTTAGTAAACAATAAAGTGGGCAGAAGCATAAAATGGAGGAAAAATAGCCTTTTCAACAAATGGTTTTGGGAGATCTGGACAGCAACACATAAAAAAATGAAACTTGATCATCTACTTACCCCATACACTAAGATAAATTCAAGGTGAATAAAAGACTTAAATATAACTTATGATACCATAAATGGCCTAAAAAGAACACAGACAGGAAGATCTCAGATATTCTATGCAGCAATATTTTCCCTGATATGTACACTAGACAAAGGGACATAAAGGGAGGAATAAACAAATGGAACTTCATCTATGCAAAAAGGTTCTGCATGGCTAAAGACAGAGCATTGAAATGGAAAGAGAACCAAGTATATGCAAAAACATATTTGCCAGTGATACCTTGGACAAGGGTTTGATTTCAGAGCATTTAAAGAACTAACAGGACTCTACTCCATGAAGACAAATAACCCAGTTAAAAAATAGGCAAAAGACCTGAAGAGACACTTCTTCAAGGAGGACGTAAGAGGGCCCAGAGACATATGAAAGGATGCTCAGCATCACTAGCCATCAGAGAGATGCAAATCAAAATCACACTGAGAAACCACTTCACACTGGTCAGAGTGGCTAAAATAAACAAATCAACAAACAAGTGTTGGAGAGGGTGTGGAGAAAAGGAAAGCCTAGTGCACTGTTGGTGGGATTGAAGACTGGTGCAACCACTGTGGAAAACATTATGGAATTTCCTCAGAAATCTAAAAATGGAACTGCCTTTTCACCCAGCAGTTCCTATGTTGGGATTATAACCTACGTATCTTGAAACAGCAATCCATTAGAACCTATGCACCCCAATGTTCATAGCAGCACAATTCACAATAGCCAAGTAGTGGAAGCAACCTAAGTGCCCATCAGCAAATGAGAGGATCAAGAAACTGGCACATTTACACAGTGTAATAATATGCAGCAGAAGGAGCTCCTACCCTTTACTACAGCATGGATGGAACTGGAGAGCATTATGCTAAATGAGATAGGTCAGGCAGTGAGGGAAAAATACCACATGATCTCACCTTTAAGTTGAACCTAATCAACAAAACAAACAAGCAAGCAAAATAAAACCAGAAACATTGAAATTAAGAATAAATAGACAGTAACCAGAGGAACATGGGAGGGGATAATGCGGAGGTAAGGGTGAAGGATTTTCAAGAACAACTATAAAGGACACATGGACAAAGAAAGAACGTGTGAAATCAGGGGAGGGAGGTGGAGATGGCTGGGATGGCAGGGGGGAGGGGGCGATCGCGGGTCAATCCAGACAACTGTTCTTGAGCAACAATAAAATAATTTTTAAAGATTTTATGTATACATTTATTTATTTGTTATAAAAATTACTTTATTGTTGTTGTATTACAGTTGTCTGCATTTTCTTCCTACCCCTCAACCCCACCTCACCTCCCTCCCTTGCTTCCACCCATGCCCTTTGTTTTGTCCACTTGTCCTTCATAATAGTTTCTGAAAACCCTTCCCCCACTATCCCCTCCCCTGCCCCTCTGGCTACTGTTAGATTGTTGTTACTTTCAGTGTCTCTGGTTATACTTTATTTGCTTTTCTCTTTTGTTGATTATGTTCTAGTTAAAGGTGAAATCATATGGTATTTGTCCCTCATCACCAGACTTACTTCCTTTAGCATAATGTTCTCCAGTTCTCCTTTGCTATAGCATGGGTGGAACTTCTTTCTCTCTGCTGCATAGAATTCCACTGTGTAAATGTACCATAGTTTTTTATCCACTCATTGGCTGATGGGTACCTAGCATTTGGTACCAGCTTCCAGCATTTGGCTATTGTAACTTGTACTGCTATGAACATTGGGGTGCATAGGTTCTTTTGGATTGGTGTTTCAGGGCTCTTAGGTTATAATTCCAGCAGTGGAATTGCTGGGTGAAAAGGTAGTTCCATGTTTAGTTTTCTGAGGAAATTCCATAATGTTTTCCACAGTGGTTGCACCAGTCTTCAATCCCACCAACAGTGCAGTAGGCTTCCCTTTTCTCCACACCCTCTCCCACACTTGTTTGTTGATTTATTTTAGCCACTCTGGCTAGTTAGAAGTGGTATCTCATTGTGATTTTAATTTGCATCTGTCTGATGGCTAGTGATGCTGAGCATCTTCTTATATGTCTCTGGGCCCTCTGTATGTCTTCCTTGGAGAAGTGTCTGTTCAAGTCTTTTGCCCATTTTGAAATGTTTTTTTTGTCTTCTTGGAGTAGAGTCATGTGAGTTCCTTATATATTTTTGAAATCAAACCGTTGTCTGAGGTATCATTGGTAAATATGTTTTCTGAAATAGTTGGTTCTCATTTCTAAAACTTTGATGCTGTTTTCTTTAGCCACACAGAAGCTTTTTAATTTGATGAGGTTCCATTTGTTTATTCTTTCCTTTGTGTTCCTTGCTTTAGGGGACATATCGGTGAAGATGTTGCTGCGTGGAATGCCTGAGATTTTCCTGCCAATGTTTTCCTCTAGAACTTTTATGATGTTATGACTTATATTTAAGTCTCTTATCCATCTTGAATTTATTTTTGTGTATGGTGTAATTTGGCAGTCAAGTTTTATTTTTTGGCATGTAGCTGTCCTAATCTTCCAACCATTTGTTGAAGAGGATATTTTTGCTCCATTTTATGTTTCTACCCCTTTTGCAAATATTAATTGTCAAATATTAATTTCTTAGACACTTGGGTTTATTTCTGGGCTGTATGTTGTGTTCCATTGGTGTATATGCCTGTTTTTATGCTAGTACCAGGCTTTTTTTATTACAGTGCCCTTGTAATATAGTTTGATATCAGGTATTGTGATCCCTCCAACTTTATTCTTCTTTCTCAAAATTGCTGCAGCTATTTGTGGGTTTTTATTTTATTTATTTATCTTTAGAGGGGAAGGGGAGGAGAGAGAGAGAGAAATATCAATGTATGGTTGCTTCTCATGCTTCCCCTGCTGGGAACTGGCCTGCAACCCAGGCATGTGCCCTGACTGGGAATCAAACTGTGATTGTCTGGTTCGCAGGCCTGTGCTCAGTCCACTGGACTACACCAGCCGGGGCTCTATTTGTGTTTTTTTTATGGTTCCATATAAGTTTCTGAAATGTGGACCTCTGGCCAAGATGAAGGCATAGGTAGACACACTGTGACTCCTTGCACAACCAAAATAAGGACAAGAAAATTAGAAACAAAATAACAACCAGAACTGCCAAAAAACTGAACTTTATGGAAGTTGGATAGCCAAGGAGCTGAAATAGACACATTCATCCAGACTGGTAGGTGGGGTGGAGTCGAGTGGTTGAGCAGAGTAAGGTTTCAGCAAGAGAAGCAGTGACACCTGGTGCCCAAGGCACCTTGGGAGGGCAAGACGACAGTGGACCCTGGGCATGCAGGGGGTGGCCAGCAGACACTGGGCACAGGGTCTGATCTGGCAGATGCTGTAAAATGGTGATTGTGAAGTGGGGAACTACATGCAAGGCGGCTGGCTGACCAGGTGGCAGTCCCACATTCTCAAGCATAAACTTGGGGTAATAGAGAGAACATGCAACCCAGGGTCCCTGCACTTGGAAATAAAGCCTCAAAACAACTTGTGGGGGTTGAGGCACAGGGAGAGACTCCCAGCCTTACAGAAGAGTCTGTTGGAGAGATTCACAGGGTTCTAGAATGCACATAAGCCCACCCAAATGTATTCAGCACCAGAAAGGGCCAGTTGGGGGAAGTGGTAGAAGGAACTGAGGTCCAACAGAGAGTGGAGCAAGCGCCATTGTTCCCTCTTGGACCCCACCCCCACATACAGCATCACAATCCAGCAACTCAGTAGACCTGCCATTGTGAACACCTAAAGCTCCTTACTACAAAGCAGGCACAACCAGAAAAAAAAATGGCACAAACGGAAAAACAGATCAATGCTCCAGGGATAATACAATTAAGTGACCAAGAGATAGCCAACCTATCAGATGCACAGTTCAAAGCACTGGTGATCAGGATGCTCACAGAATCAGTTGAATTTGGTCGCAAATTAGATGAAAAAATAAAAGCTACGCTAAGTGAAGTGAAGGAAAATGCACAGAGAAGCAATAGCGATGGCAAGAAAACTGGGACTCAAATCAATAGAATGGACCAGAAGGAAGAAAGAGACAACAAAAAAGAAAAGAATAAAGAAACAAGAATTCAAAAAAATGAGGAGAGGCTTAGGAACCTCTAGGACATCTTTAAACATTCCAATATCCAAATCATAGGGGTACCAGAAGGAGAAGAGGAAGAGCAATGAGTGGAAAAGCTATTTGAACAAATAATAAAGGAAAACTTCCCCAATATGGCAAAGGAAATAGACTTCCAGTAAGTCTAGGAAGCTCAGAGAGTCCCAAAGAAGGTGGGCACAAAGAGGAACACACCAAGTCACATCATAGTTAAATTACCCAAGATTAAAATGAAGGAGAGAATCCTAGAAGCAGCAAGAGATAAGGAGACAGTTACCTCCAAAGGACTTCCCATTAGACTGTCAGCTGATTTCTCAAAAGAGACCTTATAGGCAGGAAGGGACTAAAAAGAAGTATTCCAAGTCATGAAAGACAAGGACCTACATCCAAGATTGCTCTATACAGCAAAGGTTTCATTTAGAATGGAAGGACAGATAAAGTGCTTCTCAGATAAGGTCGACTTAGAAGAGTTCATCATCACCAAGCCCTTATTATATGAAATGTTAAAGGGACTTACCTAAGAAAAAGAAGATAAAAGACATGTATGGTAAAATGACAGCAAATTCACAATTATTAACAACCACACTTAAAACAAAGAAAAATTGGGAAAACAACTAGAACAGGAACAGAACCACAGAAATGGAGATCATATGGAGGGATAGCAACAGGGGAGTGGGAGGAGGAGAGAAGAGGAAAAGGTACAGAGAATAAGTAGCATAGATAGTGGGTAGAAAATAGATAGGAGGAAGGTAAGAATAGTATGGGAAATGTAGAACCTAAAGAATTTATGACACATGGACATGTACTAAAGGTGGGGAATGTGGATGGGAGAGGGTGTGCAGGGTGGAGGAGAATGAAGGTCGGGAAATGGAACAATTGTAATGGCAAAATGAATAAAATATATTTTAAAAGAACAATAAAAAATTTCTGAAATATATGTTCTGTATCTGTGAAATATTTCATGGGTACTTTAATAGGGATTGCATTGAATCTATAAATCCCTTTGAGTAGTATGGCCACTTTCATGATGTTAATTCTTTTTTTAAAAAAATTTTTAAAGATTCTATTTATTTAACTTTAGAGGGGAAGGGAAGGAGAGAGGGAGAAAAATATCAATGTATGGTTGCCTCTTGTGCATCCCCTGCCGGGAACTGGCCTGCAACCCAGGCATGTGCCCTGACTGGGAATCAAACCACAATCGTGTGGTTCGTAGGCCCACGCTCAATCCACTGAACTATACTAGCCAGGGCCATGATGTTAATTCCTCCAATCCATGAACATGGTACATGCTTCCATTTGTTTGTGTCTTCTTAATTTCTCTCTTCAGTGTTACATAGTTTTCTGTGTACAGGTCTTGGTTAGGTTTATTCCTAGGCATTTTATTTTTCTTGTTGCTTTATCAAATGAGATTGATTTCTGATTTCTGTTTCTGATATTTCATTGTTGGTGTACAAAAATTCCTTTGATTTCCGAGTACTGACTTTGTATCTAGCTGTATTGCCAAATTCGCTTATTAGGTCGAATAGTTTTTTGGTGGAGTATATTGGCTTCTCTGTGTTTATTATAATGTCATCTGCAAACAACGACAGTTTTGCTTCATCCTTTCCAATTTGGATGTTTTATTTCTTTTTCTTGTCTAATTTCTGTGAGTAGGACTTCCAGTAATACGTTGAATAGGAGTGGTGAAAGGGGGCATCCTTGTCTTGTTCCTGATAATAGTGGGAAAGCTTTTCGTTTTTGTCCATTGAGAATACTGTTGGGTGTAGGTCTCTCACATATGGCCTTTATTATGTTGTGTAATTTTCCCTCTATTCCTAATTGCTGAGTGTTTTTATCGTAAAAACACTTGTGTGCTGTACCTCATCAAATGCTTTTTTTTGCATTTATTGATATGATCATGTGGTTTTTGTCTTTAGCTCTGTTTATGTGATTTATTATGTTTATTGATTTGCAAATATTGTAGCATCCTCGCATCCCTGCCATGAATCCCACTTGACCATGTTGTATGATCTTTTTAACATATTGCTGGATTCAGTTTGCCAATATTTTGTTGAGGACTTTAGCATCTATGTACATCAGCGACATTGGCCTGAAGTTTTCTTTCTTTGTTATGTCTTCATCTGGTATTGGGATTAGGATGACGCTGGCTTCATAAAAAAAAGTTTGGGAATCTTCCATCTTTTAAAATTTTTTTGAAATAATTTGTGAAAGATAGGGATTAGTTCTTCCTTAAGTGCTTTGTAATATTCTCCCGTGCAACAGTCTGGCCCAGGGCTTTAGTGTTGGGAAGTTTTTTGATTACTGCTTCAGTTTCATCAACTGTTATTGGTCTGCTAAGGCTTTCTGCTTCTTCTTCGTTTACTTTTGGAAAATAATACTTTTTCTAGAAATTTGTCCATTTTACCTAAGTTTTCAAGTTGCTTTGCATACAGTTCTTTGTAGTAATTTCTCTTTTTTTAAAAATATTTTATTCATTTATCTTTAGAGGGGAAGGGAAGGAGAGAGGAAGAGAAACATCAATGTATGGTTGCTTCTTGTGCATCCCCGGCTGGGAACTGGCCCCTACTGGGAACTGGCCTGCAACCCAGGAATGTGCGCTGACTGGGAATCGAACCGTGATTATCTGGTTCACAGGCCCGTGCTCAATCCACTGAGCTACACCAGCCAGGGCTACTTTGTAGTAATTTCTTACAATCCTTCGTACTTCTGTCATATCAGTTGTAATCTCTCCTCTTTCATTTCTGATGCGTTAATTTGGGTCCTCTCTCTTTTTTCCTTGATGACACTGGTTAAAGGCTTGTCAATTTTGTTTATCTTTTCTTTAAAAAAAATATTTTATTTATTTATCTTTAGATAGAGGGGAAGGGAAGGAGAAAGAGTGGGAGAGAAACATCAATGTATGGTTGCCTCTCATGTGTCCCCTACTGGGGACCTGGCCTGCAACCCAGGCATGTGCCCTGACTGGGAATCAAACCAGTGACCCTTTGCTTCACAGGTCTGTGCTCAGTGCACTGAGCTACACCAGCCAGGGTGTTTATCTTTTCAAAGAATCAGCTCCTGGATTTATTGATCCTTACAATTGTGCTTTTAGACTCTATGCCATTTAACTCTGCTCTGATCTTTATTATTTTCTTCCTTCTACTCCCTCTGGGTTGTCTTTGTTGTTGTTCCTCAAGTTCTTGTAGTTCTAGGGTTGGGTTGTTTATTTGAAATGTTTCTATCTTATTTAGGTAGGCCTGTATCACTATAAACTTCCCTCTCAGGACTAACTTCGCTGTGTCTTTTAAGTTTTGGGTTGTTGTGAGTTTATTTTCCTTTGTTTCCAGAAACTTTTTGATTTCTTCCCTGATCTCATTCTTGACCCATTCATTGTTTCATAGCATGCTATTCAACCTCCATGAGTTTGAGTGTTTTGGTTTTTTTTTCCTTGAGGTTGGTTTTCAGTTTCAGTCCCTTGTGGTCAGAGAAAATGCTTGATATGATTTCAATTTTCTTGAATTTGTTGAGGCCTGTTTTGTAACCTATCATGTAGTCTATCTTTNTTGTAATATTCTCCCGTGCAACAGTCTGGCCCAGGGCTTTAGTGTTGGGAAGTTTTTTGATTACTGCTTCAGTTTCATCAACTGTTATTGGTCTGCTAAGGCTTTCTGCTTCTTCTTCGTTTACTTTTGGAAAATAATACTTTTTCTAGAAATTTGTCCATTTTACCTAAGTTTTCAAGTTGCTTTGCATACAGTTCTTTGTAGTAATTTCTCTTTTTTTAAAAATATTTTATTCATTTATCTTTAGAGGGGAAGGGAAGGAGAGAGGAAGAGAAACATCAATGTATGGTTGCTTCTTGTGCATCCCCGGCTGGGAACTGGCCCCTACTGGGAACTGGCCTGCAACCCAGGAATGTGCGCTGACTGGGAATCGAACCGTGATTATCTGGTTCACAGGCCCGTGCTCAATCCACTGAGCTACACCAGCCAGGGCTACTTTGTAGTAATTTCTTACAATCCTTCGTACTTCTGTCATATCAGTTGTAATCTCTCCTCTTTCATTTCTGATGCGTTAATTTGGGTCCTCTCTCTTTTTTCCTTGATGACACTGGTTAAAGGCTTGTCAATTTTGTTTATCTTTTCTTTAAAAAAAATATTTTATTTATTTATCTTTAGATAGAGGGGAAGGGAAGGAGAAAGAGTGGGAGAGAAACATCAATGTATGGTTGCCTCTCATGTGTCCCCTACTGGGGACCTGGCCTGCAACCCAGGCATGTGCCCTGACTGGGAATCAAACCAGTGACCCTTTGCTTCACAGGTCTGTGCTCAGTGCACTGAGCTACACCAGCCAGGGTGTTTATCTTTTCAAAGAATCAGCTCCTGGATTTATTGATCCTTACAATTGTGCTTTTAGACTCTATGCCATTTAACTCTGCTCTGATCTTTATTATTTTCTTCCTTCTACTCCCTCTGGGTTGTCTTTGTTGTTGTTCCTCAAGTTCTTGTAGTTCTAGGGTTGGGTTGTTTATTTGAAATGTTTCTATCTTATTTAGGTAGGCCTGTATCACTATAAACTTCCCTCTCAGGACTAACTTCGCTGTGTCTTTTAAGTTTTGGGTTGTTGTGAGTTTATTTTCCTTTGTTTCCAGAAACTTTTTGATTTCTTCCCTGATCTCATTCTTGACCCATTCATTGTTTCATAGCATGCTATTCAACCTCCATGAGTTTGAGTGTTTTGGTTTTTTTTTCCTTGAGGTTGGTTTTCAGTTTCAGTCCCTTGTGGTCAGAGAAAATGCTTGATATGATTTCAATTTTCTTGAATTTGTTGAGGCCTGTTTTGTAACCTATCATGTAGTCTATCTTTGAAAATGTTCCATGTGCATTTGAAAAGAATGTGAATTTGGTTCTTTGGGATAAATGGCTCTATATATATCAGTTAAGTCCATTCCATCTAGGTCATTGTTGAATGCCACAATATGTTTGTTGGTATTTTGTTTGGAAGATCTATACATTTTTGACAGTGGAGTGTTAAAATCTCCTACTATAATTGTGTTGCTGTCAATATTTTTCTTGAAGTCCGCCAAGATTTTCTTTATGTATTTGTGTGCTCCTATGTGGGGTGCATCTATATTTTGAATGTTTATGTGTTCTTGATGGATTCTTCCCTTGAGTATTATGAAGTGACCTTCTGGGTCTCTTTTTTATGGCTCTTTTTTTGAAGTCTATTTTGTCCGATATGAGTATTGGTAACCTGGCTTTTTCCCCCTGTCCATTTGCTTGGAATATTTGTCTCCAGCCCTTCACTTTCAGTCTGTGTAGGTCTTTTGTTTTGAAGTGGGTCTCCTGTAGGCAGCATATATGTGGATTATGCTTTCTTTTTTTTTAAGATTTTGTTTATTTTTTAGGCAGGGAAAGGGAGGGAGGGCTTTAGAGAAACATCACTGTGTGGTTGCCTCCTACGTGGCCCCCACTGGGGACTTGGCCTGCAACCCAGGTATGTGCCCTGACTGGGAATTGAACTGGTGACTCTTTGGTTCGCAGCCCGTGCTCAATCCACTTCAGCTACACCAGCCAGGGCTGTGGATTATGCTTTCTTATCCATTCTGCTACTGTGTGTCTTTTGGTTGGGACATTTAATCCATTTGCATTTAAGGATATTATTGATAGGTACTTAATGTTTGCCTTTTTTTTTTTCACCTGTGTTCCTCTCTCTTTCACTGTTTTTCTTCCTGTACTTAAAGGAAACCCTTTAGCATCTCCTGCAGAGCTGGTTTGGAGGAGGTATATTCCTTGAGACTTCCTTTGTCCAGGAAGCTCCTTATTTGGCCTTCCATCTTAATTGAGAGCCTTGCTGCATAAAATAGTTGGTTTCTTGGAATATTTCTTGCCATTCCCTTCTGGCTTGGAGTGTTTCCATTGAGAAGTCAGCTGGTAGTCTTATTAGGGCTCCCATGTATGTTACTTCCTGTTTCTCCCTTGCTGACTATACAATTCTCTCTCTGTCTTGGAATTTTGCCATTTTAATTATGAGTTATCTTGAAGTGGGCCTCTTTGGGTTCCTCTTGATGGGGACTCTGTGTTTCCTGGATTTGTGTGACTTTTTCTCTCATCACATTAGGAAAGTTTTCCATCATTATTTTCTCAAACAGGTTTTCTATCACCTGCTCTTCTTCTTTACCTTCTGGTACCCCTGTTATATGGATACTATTATGTTTCATGTTGTCCTGCAGTTCCCTTGACACCTCTTTGTTCTTTCTGAGTCTCTTTGTTTTCTTGCTCTTTGGGGGAGTCTCTTTCTACCTTGTCCTCCAGTTGGCTGATTTGATCCTCTGCTTCATCTGGCCTGCTTTTGACCCCTTCCATTGGATTCTTCAATCAGAAAGTCTATTCTTCATTTCCTCTTGGCCCTTGTTGATAGTTCCTATTTCCTTTTATAAAAAAATATTTTATTTCTTTATTTTTAGAGAGAGGGGAATGGAAGGAGAAAGAGAGGAAGAGAAACATCAATGTACGGTTGCCTCTCACATGGCACCCACTGGGGACCTGGCCCGCAACCCAGGCATGTGCCCTGACTGGGAATCCAACTGCGACCCTTTAGTTCACAGCCCGCGTTCAATCCACTGAGCTACACCAGCCAGGGCTTTCTATTTCCTTTTTCATGTTGATATAGTTTGCAGTGAGTTCATTGTAGTTTTCCTGTAGTTTTAGGTAATTCTCACTGAGCTCATTGAGCTTCCTCATAGAAGCATTGCTTTAAACTCATCTGATAGTTGCCTTGCCTGTATTTCATTTCGCATTCTTTCTGAGCCTTCCTCCTTTCCTTTCACTTGGGGATTTTTTCTCTGTCTTCCCACTGTTTGTGAGAGTCTTCATGTTTACCTCTTCTTCTTAAACTGATACCTTCCGACTCCTTGGGTTTGTGGTGTGAACTTCTATGGTAGAGCACCTGTGAGATTCAGTGGTGCAGTCTCCTTGATCTCCCAAGCTCACTGGTCTTGGGCTGTCGTTTAGGTTGGCTCTGTGTATGCCTTTGGGTTTTGATTGTTTTGGGGTCTTTCTTTGGTGGGTCCTTCCCTCCAGCTGGCTAACTGAGTGTCACTCTGCCACCACATCTTTTATTCTGTTGTGCAAGTGTGGGCAGGAAGTGTTGAAGCTGGTTCCTCTGTCTGTCCAAGGTTTTGAGGTTTCTCTCTTGCTAATGTTGAGTTGTTTGTTGGGGGGAATTTCTCCACTGTTTAGTTGAAATTCCAGATTGGTCCTGAATGAAGGTTAGTGTGGCTTCCATTCACTCCTTTCACCATCAATTCTCATTTATTATCTACTTGTAGTTCCTTTGTGCTGGGTTTCCTCTCCCAGCAGGTATACTGGTGTTCGCAGCTCCCACCTACTCTTTTATGTGATCAGTTGGAGGGGGAAGGCCAAATGTATTAAGACAATAGGAGTGTATTCTATGGTATTTAAAGTACCGACCTGTAGTGAAAAGATAGGAGATCTTTTAGGTAATCATAATGTTAACTGATATTTTACCCACCTAGTCACTTTTTAGAAAGGTTGAAAAAAAAAGATAAGACTATTGTTAGAGGGGAGAAGAATTTTGAGTTGAATCCAGGAAACAGTGAGCTTGTGGGAGGTCAAATTTTAAGATATAATGAGAGTAAATGATAGAAAACAGGTGTAGTGTGTGAAAGAATAGAGTTAACCACAACAGTATTAAAGTTCTGGGAGCTAGTGAAATGGGCTAAGATCTGGGAGGGTTGTTGTGTTGTATTTAGAATTGTATGGAAGAGCTATTATTTACAATAACAATGGAGCCACAATCATGTGACAGAATTAATGTGATCTGGATGATAAGAATAGGAAGTATAGGACCTTGAGTAGGTTGCTAATGGAACACAAGTGAAGTGAAAGACAGTAAATTAACAATACATACACTCTGAAGAGGAACAGGGAAACTAGTCAAATAATGCAATTTAACCAGCCAATTTAGTAAGACTTGAAAGAAGGGAAAGAAGAGAAATACAAAAATACTAATAAAATGAAAGATTTAAGAATAACACAAAAAGAATAATACAAATATACAATAACTTACAAATTCTCTGTAGTAGCAAAGTGAAATCTGTCTTACTGTCTCAACTGTTGGGATGCCCTCTCTTGGGTCAGGCTCTAGTCTTTCACCGTTCTAGGTTTTATTGTCTCACTTGTGGGAATTTTTAAAAAAGAAGGAAGGAAGAAGAGATAAAAAGGGAAAGAAAGGAAGAAGAAATAAAAAAGAAGGAAGGGAAGAGAGGAAAAAGAAGTTAAAAGAAAATAATAAAGAATTACTTTAAAAAAAAAAGCCTCTTGGGGCTTCATACTGGCCAAGCCAGTTCTGTTGCTCTCCCTGGCTGCTGCAGGTTGATGGGGAATTGTTTCAGCTTTTCCTCCTTCCTGATTGGCACTCCAGCTTAGTTCCCTAGCAGCCTCTAGTCCCATAGGTTCACAGGTTTGGGTGTGCACTCTCCCTGGGGCTTTGATTGGGAGTGTGGGGCGTTCAGTGCTGCCACCTCTTGAGCACTACTAGGTTGAGTGGGGAGGAGGTCAGAGCAACTGCTGCAGAATTCCCCATACAGCCGTGGAGTGTCACTTTTTCTTTTTGAGAAATTCCTTCTCCTCAAACCTGCCACTCCATGCAAGGAAGGGCCTGTCCTCTCACACAGCCCAATTCTCCGACCAGACTGAGGACTATCCAGGTCAGGGCCCATCATGACCTCTCAACTCTCCCCAGCCAGTGCCCACAGTCTCCGTTGGTGCTCACAGCCCCTGCGTGATTGCCACTTAATCCTTATTCCCCTCTCTATGACTTTAAGCAACTAGGTCTCTCCTGGTGCTGCTCAAACCTTGTTTGGCAGGGGAGGGAGCAGTTAATCCAGCTCTCTCCCAAGAACCCTGCGGCAGACTGGGTGGGTGCCTGACCTAGTGCTGCAGTCGCTCTGGTCCCTGTGCTGGTCCTTATTGTCCCGAAGCACACTCCTTACCATCTGATTTTTCAATGTCCTGTACAATTTTGGTCTCCAATCTTCATATATGCTGGGGTACTGTTGGCTGTTCGCTCTGTTCCTCAGTAGACTGGCTAGGTGTTTCACTCATGTGCATGGGGAAGTGGACTCCACTCCCACCTATCTTGTCGCCATCCTCCCTATTTTCAATAAAATAAATTTTAAAAAATGAAAGATTCTCTAACACTTTGGTGTTTGGAAAGGAGCAGTCTACTGAAACTTCAATGCATACTTGAACAATATTTTGAAAATCAGTCTTTCCTCTGCATTTAGATCTTGATTCCAAATTTGCTTATAATTTAAACTTTGGTATTAGGCTATAGGTGTTGGTCAGACCTTTTTGTTCTGTGTATAGTTTATCCATGTCTATAGAATTGGAAATGTCTAAGATAAGAAATCCTTCATAGTCATACCTTTATAAGTTTTTTTAGTTTTAATTTAGCAAAATTATGAACTTACGGTTTTTTATGTTACTTTTTATTATTTTATGCTCATATTGACATATCCTTATTTTCTGCTAAGAGCAGAATGCTCTGGGATTACCATCCTAATTTTGTTTTTTCCCCCAAGATAACTGTTCTAGTTTCCTACTGATTGTACAATTTAATCAAATCCACAAAATTAATTTTGCTATATAAGGTAACATTCACAGATTTTTGAGATTAGGACATGTACATCGTTGGGAGGGTATTATTCTTCCGACTTCAGTCTGGTTATCTCACCTGCAAAATACATTCATTTCATCCTAACATCACCAAAATTGTCAACCCATTACATTCTATCAAAGTAAAATTTCATCAGTTAGAAAGTTCCAAATCTCATTGTCTAAATCACCTAAGTCATGTATGGGTAAGATCTGAGGATGATACTGGGACAAAATTCCTCCTGATCTGTGGTTTTATAATTTAATTTACAAGTAATGTCTTCCCAAAATTGAATGGCAAGAAAGGTACAGAACACCAGTAATAGGTACTGACCTTCAAATTTGGAGAAAATGGAATAAAAAAAGAAGTCACTGGTCTCAATCAAATTAAAAATCTGGCTGGACAAACAGTATTAGGTTTTAAGGCCTGAGAGCATTTACTGGGCTTAAGCTGCCCCTCTAAGAGTTCTCCATTCTTTTTCACAAAAGGTAGCACTTGTTCATAGCTGAGTAGTTTCATCAGCCTGTTTCCTGCATGTAGGATTTTGGGAGTTCAACAGCCTTCTTTCATTTTGCCCTTTGTTGCTTGCAGTCCAGGCTGGTGTAAAATTCTGAACCTTGTGGATCTCCTGTATATGTCATGGGAATTCACATTGTTAGACAAGAGGCTTCTTTACAGATCTTTCCTGGATAACCTCACTTCTATTCCTGGCTTCTGCTGTTTATTGAGAGATATTCACAAGTCACACACCTCATCTCTTCAAAATACCATCTGTGTGGATGAATATTCTGATCCTTCTAAGGCACTAGAAAAAGGTCATTTAACCACCAAAAATACACTTCCCTAGAGTGAATCTCCTAATATTAGTATCTTTTATAGTGTGGACAGGCTGAGAATTTCACATATCATCAAGTCCAGGTTTCTTTGTAACAGGCCTTCCCGAGGCTGATATCTTTGCTTCTATTTTTTTAAGCTGATAGAACTATTTTATTTTTATTGTTATTCTATTACAGTTATGCCATTTTTTCTCCTTTGCCCTCCTCCACCCAGCACATCCCCTGCTTCCCAGTCAATTCCCACACCATTTTCCATGTTGTCCATGTCCAAGGGTCATTCATATAGGTTCTTTGACTAGTCCCTTCCCCTTTTTCCACCACTATCCACACCCCTCTCTAAACTTCTGCATTTTACTATAATCATCAAAAAGAAACCTAAAAAATCTCCCTGACTTCATATCCAAGTTTATCATATCCAAGTTCTGCTTTTCACATAACTGTAGCACAGCTAACTTTCTACTATGTAAAGATCCCTTTCTTCCAGTTTCTAATAACATTCCTCAATCCCTTCTGTGTCCTCACTAGCAGTGCTGTTAGTGTTAATATTTCTATTAGTCTGTTTATCATTGTGTATTCCCTAAGACTGTAGATTTTCTCTCCTGTGCTCTTCACTTCCTTCTAAGCTCTTGCTAGCGGAGTTGTTAACATCCATTCTTCTGCTAATAATCTGCATAAACATTCTAGGACTTTTGCTATCATACCTGTAATTCTTTAGCTGCTGTCTATTGCCTAATTTCAAAACTGCTTCTACATTTTTAGGTATGTGTTGTAGCAGCATTTCACTTTCGGGTACCAATATCTGTATGTGCCATATTGCTGCTGTTACGAAACTTAGTGGGTTAAAACAATACAAATTTATTAAAGTTATTTAGGTCAGATGTTATAAGTGGGTCAATGGGACTAAAATGAAAAAGTAGCCCTGACCAGTGCAATTCAGATGGTTTGATGTCATTCTGCAAAGCAAAATGCTACTGGTTTGATTCCAAGTCAGGGGACATGCCTGGGTTATGGGTTCATTCCTGGTGGGGTGAGAGCGAGAGGCAACTGGTTGATGTTTAAAATCTTTTAAAAAAATTTTGTATTTATTTTTTAAAGAGAAGAGAGGGTGAAAGAGGGAGAGAGACATAATGTGTGAGAGAAACATAGACCAGTTGCCTCTTGCATGCCCTCAACTGGTGATCAGGCCTGCAGTCCAGGCATGTGCCCTGATTGGGAATTGAACTGGTGACCCTTCAATCCACAGGGTGGTACTCAATCCACTGAGCCACACTGGCCAGGGCAGAGAGTTTTAATACTACAAAAATTCTGTTCAAATGTACAAAGTGGCTGGGAAATGATATGAGTAGAGGTTGTTCGCATAAAAAGAAGGCAGTGTAGGGCTCCTGTCTCTGTATCTTTACCCATTCAGCCCACAAATCTTATAAGCTAGACTTATGCCAGGCGTGGGTGTGGAGAGGGAGATAAAAAAAGATAGTATGTCAGTAAGGTGAAGCCTGTAAATCTTAAATTAGATGATTTAAAACCTATTAGAGCTTTTACAAAGTCCTACAACCCCCTGAGCCTGGTTTAGCTGATTGTACATGGGGGTTAGGTAAGGCCACATAATAGATCTAACTGCAAGGCATGCAGTTTTGGTTTTCGAAATAGTTAGTGACAACTTTGTTTTGAGCAATCATATGTAGTGTCTCCTTTAAGACAACAGTTCTGTAAAACAAATGTCTCAATTTCCTGGATGAGAAAAAATGAAAAAAGAAAGGTAAATACTAATATGGCAATTTCACAGCAGAGTAAAAATTAAATAAAGAAATTCAGTAAGTCATCTAGGGCCACAGAGCTAATAAGTGGTGGAACCCATTTATGAATCTATGCTGTCTAAACTGTCTCAAACAATAAGCAGGTATAAATAGCTGAATGAGTCAGGTGGTAGGATGGATGAAGGGTGCTGTAGGCAGTATGCAGAATAAGGCCTTGCCTTGAGCCCACTAGTCAACCTCCAGTTATACGAACCAACAAATTCCCTCCAGTGTTGAAACCAGTAAGAGTCAGACTTACTGTACTTGAAATCAAGAATCTTAACTTTACCATTTATCTTGTCACAGTCTGCTAAATGTCCTTTCTTTCTCTGTTCATATTGGTGCTGTCATTCAACTCAACTGTGTCACCATATACTAAGGATTTGAAGTCCAAAAGTGGCTGGCAGCAGCTTCTGGTATTACATCTGTTCTAACATTCTGTAAAATGTATTCTGTTCATCATTGCAAGCAAGTTCTAAGATTTATTGACGGGGTCAGCTTGGGTCTTAATACCACCAATCATTATGCTTAGGGAAGTAGGACAGATTCATTAGTTTAACCTCACTCTCCTATTCCATCCACTCTTTTTAAAATTGATTTTGAGCAAGAGAAAGAGAAAGAGAGGAACACAGAGAGAAACATCAGTTTTCTTGTTCACTTATTTATGCATTCGTTGGTTGGTTCTTTTTTTTTAAAATAAAATTCAACAAGTACTGATTTCTTTTTTCAGGTTTTATTTATTTATTTTTAGAGAGAAGTGAAGGGACAGAGAAAGAGAGAGAGAGAAACATTGATGTTTGAGAGATATATCCATTGGTTGCCTCTCGCACATTCCCAATTAGGGACTTGGCCTGCAACCCAGTCATGTGCCCTGACTGGGAGTTGAACCAGTGACCTTTTGGTTCTCAGGCCCGCACTCAATCCACTGAGCCACACCAGCCAGGGCCATTGGTTGGTTCTTATATGTGCCCCAACTCAGGATCAAACCCACAAACCTGGTGGGGATGATGCTCTAACCACTGAGCTACCGAGCCAGGGTCCATCCACTCTTAAAGCTGGATATGTAGTTACCTTCCCCAGAATCAGAAGGTTCCCAGATGGGATTCAGGGGAGTGGAGAGGGGGAATGGTTGGTGGAATGACAATAAACATAGTTAATGCCTCTTGAATCCTATTACATATGATATCTGCATCCTAGAGTTAGGAATTTAATAGATAAATATATATGTGAAAAATCTCATCTGAGAGAGGAACCAGTCTGCAGTTTTGGAACCAGGTATTATTCAAGGTAAAGGTTAAGCAACTCTAATAACAGACCCCCAAATGCATCAGCTGAAATAAGACTACATTTATTTCTGGCTTTACAGAGCTAGGAGTTCTAGAACTCTGAGGGGACTCTAGCATCCTTAATATTTCTATTTCTGAATTCAAGGTGGTTGTTCCCATAGTAAAGGGAAAGGGGAAAGGGAAGACACGTTCATTCTTTTCATGGCATGACCTAAGTGTCAAACACTCCATTAATTTGATTCCCATTGGCCATTATTTAACCCTAGCAGACAGAGAGGTGAGAAGATAGGATCTAGCGGGATGGACTTATGCCCACCTAAAACTTTTAAGGGGGAAACTTGTCCTTGTCATGGTTCAGGCATGAGATACTAGTATCTCTTCTTGTAAGTATTTGTTTGATCCTGAACCATATATCAGCTGTGTCTCCTAGCTGCATCTAGAGTGACCACCATTGGTCCTCTAGTAGAGGAACTCACCATGGCTGAAGCGCCATGCTTGGGATGAGACAGCTGCTGTTAACTGAATTTGCTATTGGTTCTCACCTGAATTCCACAGCACAGCTCACTTCCTCTAACACCATGTGGGATTAGCCACCAGAATCATTCCTATCAGTGGCCTCTCCTGTCTTCCTAGTCTTTGTCTAAGGATCTTTTCCGATCCTAGCAATGTGCCTGGATCAGAAACTATCTAATCAATAGTTTCCTTCTCAAGGCAAGTGGCCTTTTCTTCCCTGAACCTTAAATTCCTTATTTTAAAAGAAGAGGACCTCAAGGTCTGGTCCAGTTCTGATAGGCTGTTATTCCAGGAGGAGAAAATCCCAGAAAAAGCACAGGTTCCAAATACACGACAAGGAAACGTTAAGAAATTTACAAAACCGGGACTCTGGCTGTGGTTTGCCCACAGAGCCGTTTTAGCGCCAGCTAAACGGTTTTGTGCACATTATACACGGGACTATTACATCATGGTACGCACCCATTGGTATACCCACGGGTAATCATTATACCCATGTACAATGCACTTCCTTATTTTTCCCTCAAAAATTTGGGCAAAACAGTGTACATTACACACAGCAAAATACTGTAACTGATGACTAGCCTTGACTTTTGAAGCAGCCTCCTCCACGCAGGCGGGATGGTGATCCTGTCCAAGGACCCCAATTAATTGTGAGAATTCAGTCCATTCACTGGTATAAAGACGAGAGCATCTTTGCTCTCCATGAGGGTCCGTGGGACAAGCATCTACAGTTGCATACACCACTCCCGACGTCCTCACAGACAATTGCAGGGGCACTGTTCGCTACCGCGATACCAATAGTTAGCGCTTGAAATTTCGCAGTAGTTACCGCGAGAGTGAAACCAGCCGCCCAGGGCTGAGTCGGAGAAATGCCAGTCATTCCTAGTACGGAAGCGCAATTTTGCCAACGCCCCCATTCTTCCTTCGTACGCGTGGGTGCAAGGTCCGGACGTCGGGGAAGGCCGCTAACGGAGAGACCCTACATTCCCTCCCCCTTCTCCAGCCAATTCTCAGCTTCACTTCCGGCCTCTTTATTTCTTGTACTTCCTGCCCCCGCCCTCCAGCCTTTTCCCCCCTTCCGATTAGAAAAGTAGGTGGTACCGTTAGAATCTTCAGTTCCCGTCCGGGTTGGCTTCTCCTGAGGTCGGAAAGTTCCCTGGTCGTGATCCGAGGTTGGAGCCTTCACTTGCACTATGGTGAGTAGGGTGGGTGAGTGAAGGTCGGGGCCAGACCAGACCGGTCTGTTTGTGCGGGCTCCCAGTCTCATCTGGGTCCCTCCTTGTAGGCGCTCAGCCGGCGTCACTGCAGGCCTCAGGCTCCTAGGGTGTAATTTGTGAATTCTCTTCCTGCCTCTCTTAATTGTCAGAAGTTGGTGACGGAAACTGGAATCTCGAGGGCCACAGTCTCCTCTTGATGTTTTAATCTCGATGAAGCGTTTTACATTATCTAGAGGGGAAACTAAAGAACAGAGAGGCGGGCCCAAGGACCAGCTCCCATTTACGGTGCCTGCCGTGGGCTGGATGTTTGTCCCCAAGTCTCATAGCGTTTGTGACCGTATGTTACTGGATCGTTTGATTTATATATATTCCCACCAACACAAGATAGAACCTTCCCAAGGGTAGGGGCTTTTCACCATCGCTTATTTAATGCCTGGCATGTTGTAGGTGTTCCAGTATGAATAAATGTCATAGTGTCATTGCTTGAGGGTGTGATCTCTGGCCTGGCGTCCTTAGTCAGCTTCTTCAAGAAGCTCTCACAACGGGTAAATATGAGAATGCACATAGTGCTGGTACAACATCTTGATTTACCATATTTTCCTCAAGTGAGGCCCCTATAATAAACCCTCGACGCTGTAGCAAGGTTATAGAATAATTCCAACATAAGGTTATATTGGAAACCATTGTAGATCGATGAACACAAAAATCTAAGAATGAGAGAAGCCAGTTGGCTAGAAGCAGTGCTTTCTGTAGGGGGATGTGTCCCAAATTTACTGTTTTGTTCTGCCCTGAGGCTCTTCATTTCTGAACTCTGGCAAGCATTTAGGAATCTTCTTTTTCCATTCCCTAGCCAGGGAGATGATCCTTGGGCCTGGATATTTTTGGCTACAGGAGTTGTTGGTTATTTTGTATAATACCATCCCACATTCATATTTGTGGGTTCATTACCCTGGCTACATATACTCATCACTGATAACTTATTATTGATTCTGTGTTTTGGAGGGAGTTCCTATGAGTTCCTTGGGAAGAATCATGGCTTAGTTCCTAGCATCTAGCATGATGTTTTTTAAAAAAATGTTTTATTTATTTATTTTTAGAGAGAGGGGAAGGGAAGGAGAGAGTGGGAGAGAAACATCAGTGTGTGGTTGCCTCTCATGTGTCCCCTAATGGGGACCTGGCCTGCAACCCGGGCATGTACCCTGACTGGGAATCGAACCAGTGACCCTTTGCTTCACAGGCCCATGCTCATCCACTGAGCTGTACCAGCCAGGGCTGTAGCATGATGTTTTAAGCATGGAATAGGCATTGAGAAATACTGAATTAAATATTTAGGATCTGTCCTAGATATTTAATGAAGTATCTAAGACACAGTCTCAGCCTTCAAGATGATGGCTTCCTCTGGGAGAGCCTGTATTTTATTTCTTAATAAATATCGTGTTCATTTATCCACCAAGCATTTGCCAAGTTAGTTTTTGTGTCCATTGAAAAGGAGGGTCAGAGACAAGATTTTAATGAGCTCACTTTTGCTTAGCATCTATAAATGGCATACTTGATGTCTTCATGTATTTATCTCATCAAGCCATCATGACCTCTGTATGAAATAAGAGGTATGATCCCTGTTGTAAAGTAGTCTTAGAGAGACTGACTACTCAGGGATGATAAGTGGAAGAGCTGGGAATAAAATTCAGTTTTGTGACTCCAGCAAGTACTCTTTTACTTATACCCAGAAAACATTTTCCCTACCTAACATTGTGTTTCAGGGATAATTGGCTTGACCCTAGTGTGACAGTACTTATATAAAACTCTCTTTGTAAAAGTTACTCTCTTTCTCAAATTCCATTGCCAGAAAACATACAATTGTGATACTAGATGGAAAGTGCCATGGTAGGTGTAAACCCAAACAAAGGGTAGCAACCTAGTTGGGAAGAAGGGGGTCATGGAAAAACTTACTGGGATGGTGATGATACAAGTAAATTTTGAAGGATGAATAGGAGTTAGCCACTTAGAAGGGGTAGGGGACCAGAGGAGTAAAGATTTCAGGTAGAGGGAGCAGCATAAGTAAAGTCACAGGATTTGGACATCTTTTAATTTTTTTTTAAATTTTGAGAGTATGTTAATAAAGCTGGGGACAGTGAAAACAGAGAAGGCCTTAGGATAGAAGAAGCAACATGAAAGAGCCAGGGCAGCGATGCTTTGGCTCTCTAGAAATGTTATAGGAAGGAGATAAGCCTGTATTGCTTTGGCTCACTAGAAAGTCAGAGAAAAGGGACCTTGGAGATAGATTCAGGGTGTTAGCCCAGGATGAGCTGCTGCTGCCCATTGCTCTCCTCATTGCAACTCTTTTGGGGACCCTTAGAGTTTAGGAGATGTGTGCCTGAGAGGGAAGAAAGGTGTGGGCATGCTCTCGAGAGGGAGAGTGCTCTTTTAGTATTTTTTTTGTTACTGTGTTTATATGCTACTTCAAGCATTTTGCTTGTGACTGTGCCTTGTGGTGAAACTTGTTGCTAGAAAGCAAATAAATAATTAAAAAAAAAACAAATTTAAAAAGTTTTTTAAAAATGGGTATTTTTCTTCTGTTCTTTCCCCTTTTAGGCCCGAAATGCAGAAAAGGCCATGTAAGTATCAACTCAATTTTGACTGTAGATTTTATGTAACTTAATTACTACCACAGGGCTCTTTTTGTGTTTGGTCCTTTTGATGTATGAGCCTTTTGATATATGTTCCTTTCTCTACATATTTTCAAATAGTATTCCTGTATTTTCCTATTTGTTTTCCCCATTTAGCATTTTCTGAAAGCTCCCAGAACTTTTATTGGATGAGCATTCATTCACCTGGACATGGAGGCTGGGACTGTGAGAGTGACAGCTAGGGTACCCCAAATACTAATCTTTAACATCTGGATGTTTTGCTCACCACAGTGGTCTGTTGAGTTTCCCACAGTACTTACATGCAGTGAAAATAAAATAGATATTTGGATGTTCAGGAACACACATGGTTTTGTAAATTCTACTCTTTTGAACATGGAAATCTGTAACTTCTCTGTGGTTTCTTAATCACAACATAAGCACATATACACACAAGAATGATGTTGAATGTGGTCATGAGCAGTTTTACCCTGTCTAGGAACTTGGGTGATAAGAAGTCTGTGAACAGGGTCTAATGGAGTCTTTTCTCTTTCTGGTAGGACGGCCTTAGCAAGATTTCGCCAAGCTCAATTGGAGGAGGGAAAAGTGAAGGTTGGTGTAAATCTTCCTCTTGA
Source organism: Sturnira hondurensis (assembly GCF_014824575.4). NCBI lineage: Eukaryota > Metazoa > Chordata > Mammalia > Chiroptera > Phyllostomidae > Sturnira > Sturnira hondurensis. The sequence goes on along the minus strand of NW_028073548.1, from coordinate 9,875 downwards.
ATTGTAAAGTAGCATGAAAAATGTGGTAAACTCCCTATTGAGCTGACTTCAAGCTCATATTCTTCCTGTTTCTTATATATACTTGCTGACTGAGTCTATACACTTGAATTCTAGATGCTTCTCTATAGCTAGGGCTGTGTGATGATCTGGCTGCTTGTTCTTCCATCTCTTTTGTGCTATGATAATTGGGTTTCCATATTATCCCAGCTCTGTCTAATATTGAATAATGGTAGGTAGAATAGCTATGAGGAATATACCTTTTAGCTGAAACCAGTAAGTGATCTCAGACTCACAGAGACTCAGCCAGATTAGGGATAAAATGTACCATTCTTTGGATATTTTGCTTGGTTTACGTTTTTTTTTTTCTTTAGTTTTTTGTATCAGTTTCAGGTGTACAGCATAGTGGTTAGAGAATCTTGTACTTTACAAAGTATTCCCTCGATACTTCCAGTTCCATCTGCCACCATACATAATTATTATAGTATTATTGGCTGTATTCCCTATGCTGCACTGTACATCCCTATGACTGTTTTGTAACTACCAATATGTACTTCTTAATCCCTTTACCTTTTTCACCTAGTCCCCCAAACCACTCCCTCCCCTCTGCCAATTATCAGTCTGTTCTCTGTAACTATGAGTCTGTTTCTGTTTGTTTGTTTATATGAATTGTTCTTTAGATTTCACATGTATATGAAACCATATGGTATATGTCTTTCTCTGACTGATTTGACTTAGCATAATACCCTCTAGGTTCATCCATGCTATCACAAATGGTAAGATTTCATTCCTTTTTATGTTTGAGTAATATTCCATTGTATATATGTACCACAACCTTTTTATCCACTTGTCTGTTGATGGGCACTTGGATTGCTTCCTTATCTTGGCTATTATAAATAATGCTGCAATGAATATATGGGTGCATATACTTTTTAAAATTAGTGTTTTGGGTTTCTTCAGCTATATCCCCCAGATTGAAATCGTTGGGTCATAGGCAGTTCCATTTTAAATTTTTTGAGGACCCTCTATACTGTTTTCCATAGTGGTTGCTCCAATCTGCTTCCCCACCAACAATACATGAGGGATCCCTTTTCTCCACATCCTCGCCAACACTTCTTTCATTGATGATAGCCATTCTGACAGGTGCGAGGTGATATCTCATTGTGGTTTTAATTTGCATTGCTCTGATGAGTAGTGACATCGAACATCTTTTCATATGTCTATTTGGCCGTCTGTACACACACACACACATACACACTCTCCCTCACACATGTATATATACACACGTCTATTCCAAATGCTGATGGCCATCATTTCTTAAGGTGATATAAATATGCCATAAAGTGGATATAATCTAGTTTACTTAGCCATTTTTCTACTATAGGGCTTTTAATTTGTTTCCATTGCTTCACTGTATTAAATACAATGCAATGAATGTTTTTGCCTATTGTTTACTAAATCGAGATTGTAAAGTGAGGTTTAAGGCTTGATGAGATCATCTGGAAGTGAAACTAGATGTGTTTAGATGTTTTGGACTTCAGGCCTGAATCAGCTGAATGTTGCAGGAAGCTTGTATTTTTCATACTGTATAATGGCAATGTGTAAAATTTGTTTCCTTTTAGGAACGAAGACCCTTCCTTGCTTCAGAATGTACTGAGTTGCCGAAAGCTGAGAAATGGAGACGACAGGTACATTCTGGATGAATATGATCTTAGTACAAGTAACAAGTTTCTAATTGTTTCTTGTTATCTACATGACTTTTAAACCAGAATTTTAAGTTATTTTTTAAAAAGATTTTCTTTCTTTATTTTTTAGAGGGGGGGAAGGGAGGCAGAAAGAGAGGGAGAGGAACATCAATGTGCAGTTGCCTCTTGCATGCACCCCCTTCTAGGGACCTGACTGGCAACACAGGCATGTGCCCTAGACTGGGAATCCAACCTGTGACACTTGGGTTAGCAGGCTGGCACTCAGTCCACTGAGCTGCACCAGCTAGGTCCAATATTTTCTTAAAATTACTAATTTTAAATTACATTTTCCTGTGCTTTTAGACATATTCAAAAGTAATAAGAATCTGTTAACTTTTGTTTTTTTCATAGATCATTGGAGAAATCTCTAAAAAAGTGGCTCAGATTCAGAATGGTAAGCTAGTCTGTCTACTTAAAGTGCTTGATTTTCATATCCACAGTTAGACTTGGGGATGTCAACACTCTTCTCTCAATAATCAATAGAACAAGTAGAAAGTCAGTCAGGACATACAAAAACTGAACAATACTACTAATAATTTGACCTAGTTCACATTTATACAATAGTCTGCTTCGCCTAACATAAAAGCATACACTTTATTTTTAAAATAATTTATTGATTATGCTTTTATAGTTGTCCCATTTTTTCTCGCCTTTATTCAACTCCGCCCTGCACCCCCAACCCCACCAGCTTTCTCCCACCTTAGTTTATGTTCATGGGTCGTACACATAAGTTCTTCGGCTTCTCCATTTTCCATACTATTCTTAACTTCCCCCTGTCTATTTTGTACCTACCATTTGTGCTTCTTATTCCCTGTACCTTTTCCCCCATTCTTCCCCCTACCCCTTCCCACTGATAACCTTCCATGTGATCTCCATTTCTGAGATTCTGTTCCTGTTTTAGTTATTTGCTTATTTTATTTTATTATTATTATTATTTTTAAAGATTTATTTATTTTTTAGAGAGAGGAGAAGGGAGAGTGAAAGAGAGGGAGAGAACCATCGATGTGCGGTTGCCTCTTGCATAGTCCCCACCAGGGACCTGACTCACAACCTAGGCATGGGCCCTGACTGGGAATCAAACCAGCAACCTTTTGGTTTGGCAGCCTGTGCTCAATCCACTGAGCTATGCCAGCCAGGGAGTTCATTTTTATTTTTGTTTTTAGGTTCATTTATTGATAGTTGTGAGTTTGTTGTCATTTTATTCTTCATAGTTTTGATCATCATCTTTTTCTAAAAGTCCCTTTAACATTTCATATAATAAGGGCTTGGTGATGATGAATTCCTTTAACTCGACCTTATCTGGGTAAAGCTCTTTATCTGCCTTTCCATTCTAAGTGATAGCTTTGCTGAATAGAGTAATCTTGGATGTAGGTCCTTGCCTTTCATGACTTTGAATATTTCTTCCCAGGCCCTTTTTGCCTACAAGGTTTCTTTTAAGAAATCAGCTGGAAGTCTGATGGGCACTCTTTACCAGTATCTTTAATTTTGGCTAATGTAATTATGATGTGCCTTGATGTGTGCTTCCTTGAGTCCAACTTCTTTAGGATGCTCTGAGCTTCCTGGACTTCCTGGAAGTCTTTTTGCTTTGTCAGATTAGGGAAGTTCTCCTTTATTATTTTTTCAAATAAGTTTTCCATTTCTTGCTCTTCTTCTTCTCCTTCCAGTACCCCTATGATTTGGATGTTGGAAAGTTTAAAGTTGTCCAGGAAGTTCCTAAGCCTCTCCTCATTTTGTTGGATTCTTGTTTCTTCATTCTGTTCTGGATGAACGTTTATTTATTCCTTCTGCTCCCAGTTTTCTTTCCTTCATTGTTGGTTCCCTGTATATTATTCTTTATTTCATTTTGCATAGCCTTCACTTTTTCCTCCATTTTGTAGCCATACTCAACCATTGCTGTGAGCATCCTGATTACCAGGGTTTTGAACTTTGCATCTGATAGGTTGGCTATCTCTTTATCACTTATCTCTATTTTTGGAGCTTTGATCTGTTCTGTTATTTGTACCACATTTCTTTTTTTCAGCCCACCCGCTCAGTAGTAAGGGGCAGAGCCTTAAGTATTCACCAAGGTGGGACAACCACATCCCTGTGTTGTGGTGCTATGTGTGAGGGAGCAGTCAGAGAGGGAACAATGCCACTTGCTCAGCTCTGGGCTGGCTTTTAGTCACTTCTCCCGGTACCCATAAGCAAATTGGGCCGTACTGGTGCTGATTCCCAGATGGGTGGGTTTGTGTACATATTAGAACCCTGCAAATCTCTCCAACAAACTCTGCTATGAACCTGAGAGTTTCTCTTGCCACTGCAACCCCCAGAGATTTTTACAACCAAAGGTTTTGAGGCTTTTTTTCTCCATACTGGAACCCTGAGTTTTGCTGTTTCACTCCCCAGTTGTTCCTCTTGGTTTATCTGCATACAAATGTTGAAACACCATGTCCACCAGCTGGTATCTCGCCATGAGTCCTCCCCACCCCAGCTGCCCCTCCTACCAGTCTGACTGAATGTTTCTTCTTTAACTCCTTGGTTGTCAGACTTCCTACAGTTTGACTTTCTGGCAGTTCTGGTTATTTTTTGTTTTAAATTTGTTGTCCTTCTTTTGGTTGTGTGAGAAGGCAAAGTGTATCTACCATTTAGAAAATGTGTTCTTTAAAAAACAGAACATTCACCAAAATAAAACATATTTTGGCTCTTGCTGGTGTGGCTCAGTGGATTGAGTGCTTGCCTGCGAACCAGAGGGTTGCTGGTTTGATTCCCAGGCAGGGTGCATGCCTGCGTTGCAAGTCAGGTCCCCAGTTGGGACTGTGCACGAGGCAACCATACACTGATGTTTCTCTCTCTCTCTTTCTTCCTCCCTTTCCCTTTCTCTAAAAATAAATAAATGAAATCTTTAATAAAACATATTTTGGGCTATAAAAGAAATATTAGCAAATTTAAAATAATTGCAATCATACATTGTATATTCTCTGATAGCATTAATGTAGAAATTAACATCAGAAAGGTATTGGGAAAATTTCAAATATTTGGAAATTAAACAACATACTTCTAAATAACACATGTGTCAAAGAGGAAGGCACAAGGAGATTAGAAATTTTGGTGGAGGTGATGTGTATTTATTTTTCTATTTTTTAATTTTAATTTAATTTAATTTAATTAATTATTTTTTTAATATATTTTATTGATTATACCATTACAGTTGTTCTATTCCCCCCCTTCATTCTCCTTCACCCTGCACACCCCTCACCCACCATTCCCCCCTTTAGTTTATGACCATGTGTCTCAAGTTCTTTAGATTCTATATTTCCCATACTATTCATGCCCTCCCCCCTATCTATTTTCTACCTACTGTCTCTTACCTATTTTCTATACCTTCTCCCCCCACTACCCTGTTGCTAACCCTCCATGTGTTCTTCATTTCTATGGTTCCACTCCTGATCTAGCTGTCCTCTTAGTTTGCTTTTGTTTTAGGTGTGGTTGTTGATAACTGTGAGTTTGCTGTCCTTTCACTGTTCATATTTTTCATCTTCTTTTTCTTATATAAGTCCCTTTAACATTTCATATAATAAGGGCTTGGTGATGATGAACTCCTTGAATTTGACTTTGTCTGAGAAGCACTTTATCTGTCCTTCCATTCCAAATGAAAGCTTTGCTGGATAAAGCAATTGTGGCTGTAGGTCTTTGGGTTTCATGACTTGGAATACTTCTTTCCAGCCCCTTCTTGCCTGGAAGGTCTCTTTTGAGAAATCCGCTGACAGTCTGATGGGAACTCCTTTGTAGGTGACTGTCCCCTTATCTCTTGCTGCTTCTAGGATTCTCTCCTTCATTTTAATCTTGGGCAATGTAATTATGATGTGCCTTGGTGTGTTCCTTCTTGGGTCCAACTTCTTTGGGACTCTCTGAGCTTCCTGGATTTCCTGGAAGTCTATTTCCTTTGCCAGACTGGGGAAGTTCTCCTTTATTATTTGTCCAAATATGTTTTCCACTCATGGCTGTTTTTTTTCCCCTTCTGGTACCCCTCTAATTCGGATGTTGGAACGTTTAAAGATGTCCTGGAGGTTCCTAAGCCTCTCCTCATTTTTTTTTGAATTCTTGTTTCTTTATTCTTTTCTAGTTGGATGTTTTGTTCTTCCTTCTGATCTACTCCCTTGATTTGAGTCCCAGTTTCCTTTCCATCACTATTGGTTTCCTGTGCATTTCCCTTCATTTCAATTAGTTTAGCCTTCATATGTTCCTCTAATTTGTGACTATAATCAACCAGTTCTGTGAGCATCCTGATTAGTGTTTTGAACTGTGCATCTGAGAGGTTCGCTATTTCTTGTTCGCTTACAGTTATCGGCTCTGAGGCTTTTGAGTTCTTGAACCATATTTGGGACTGTTCATGCCTGTTACGTATGAGGAGCAGAGCCCTAGGTGTTCACCAGGGCAGGGCAACTCAGTTGCTGGGTTGTGATGCTGTATGTGGGGGCGGGGTCAAAGGAAATCAATGGCCGTCCAGTCTGCCTCCTCCCGCCGCCGGGGTCATGCAGTCCATCTCACTGCTCACTCCTTTGCTGGGTTTATCTGCGTGCGTGAATGTGCAACCGCGCTCAGCCTGCCCCGCACCCTCACTGGGTCCGCGATGCTACCCCGGCTGCCTGCACGCCTGGGTCGTCTGGGTGGCTTGGGTCGGGGGATCCTTCCTGCCCGACCCTGCTCCGCTGCTGGCTCCGCTCGTCTTACCCGTCCCGGTTGAACGGTTCGTTGTTGTTGGACCTCCGTATAGTTCAGTTTTCTGTTCTTTGGCTGCTTCTTTGTTTACTAAACCTTTGTTGTATTCACACTTGGTTGTGGGAGAAGGCACAGTGTTTCCACCTACGCTTCCATCTTGGCGGAATTCCTCTATTTTTTAAATAATTGAAAAAATATTCCATTATACGTGAGATGAAACATTTTATTTATCTTAGGTGTACAACATAGTTATTAGCTATTTATATAATTTATGAAGAAGTGATCACCCTGATAATTCTAGTATCGATGTATACCATATGTAGTTGTTAACAGTATCATTGACTATATTCTTTTTTTAAAGATTTTACTTACTTATTTTTATTTATTTATTTAAAAGATTTATTTATTTGTTTATCTTTAGAGGGGAAGGGAAGGAGAGAAGGAGAGAAGTCTCATTGTATGGTTGCCTCTCGTGAGTCCCCTGCTGGGAACTGGCCTGCAACCCAGGCATGTACCCTGACTGGGAATCGAACTGTGATCGTGTGGTTCGCAGGCCCATGCTCAATCCACTGAGCTACACCAGCCAGGGCTTACTTATTTATTTTTAGACAGGAGAAGGAGAGGGAAAGAAACATCAGTGTGTGGCTGCCCCGCACGTGCCCCCCACTGGGGACCTGGCTGCAAACCAGGCATGTGCCCTGACTAGGAATTGAACCTTGGGTTCACAGTCTGGGGCTCGGTCCACTGAGCCACACCAGCCAGGGCAACTATATTCTCTATGGTCTGCTTTACAACCTTGTAACTATTTTTATAAGTCAGTTTGTATTTCTTAACCCCTTCTCCTACTTTGCCCAGTCTCCCAACCCCTTCCCCCCTGGAAATCTCCAGTCTATTCTCTGTATCTATGAATTTGTTTTTGCTTATTTATTAGGTTTCACATATAAGTGAAATTGTACGGTATTTGTTTTTCTCCGACTTATTTGACTTCTAGGTTCTTCTGTGTTGTGGCAAATGGTAAGATTTCATTCTTTTTATGGCCGAGTAATATTCCATTGTGTAAGTATACCACATCTTTATCCTTTTGTCTACCGAAGGGCAGACACTTAGGTTGCTTCTATATCTTGTCAGTGATCACAAGGATGCAAATATCTTTTTGAAATAGTGTTTTGGATTTATTTGGATATATATTCAGAAGTGGGATTACTGGGTGATTTTGTATTTCTGCTTTTAATTTTTGGTGAAACCTCCATACTGTTTTCTATAGTGTCTATTACAACTTACAATACTGCCAATATGCACGAGACTTCCCTTTTTTCCACATCTTTGCCAAAACTTATTTGATTTATTGATGATAGCCATACTTACAGGTGTGAGGTGATATCTCATTGTGATTTTAATTGACATATCCTTTTTTTAACAACTGATAGTCAATTTATTAAAAAGGTTGATTTAAGCATCTGCAATGAGGACTTCAATCTCCATTTGGTTCAATACTGATGGAAGTAGTCTGCTTGAAAATCTCAGAAGGGCTGTTCAAGTCAGTGAGTCACTTATAGGTCCTTATCTAACAGGGTCCCAAGTCTTAGGACTGCCTCACCTCTCACATGGAGTTTTTCTTGTAGTGATTCTTAGAGTCTTGGAACCCATCTTAACTGGTTCTTTCACTTTGAGATTCTTTTCCTTGGCACCTCTGATCAAGTCAGCACACACCTTCTCCAAAGACTTTACATTCTGATTAGAGTAATTCTAATTCAGTGAATCACCACCTCTGGTTGAGTGGGTGTCTTTCTGGTATCTTTATTATTTTTTTTAAAGGTTTGATTCATTTATTTTTAGAGATGGGGAAGGGAGGGAGAAAGAGGAGAGAAACATCAATGTATGGTTGCCTCTTGTGCACCCCAAACTGGGGACCTGGCCTGCAATCCAGGCATGACTGGGAATCAAAATGGTGAGCTTTTGTTTCGCAGTCCGTGCTCAATCCACTGAGCTACACCAGTCAGGGCTCTTTTCTGGTATTTTTAAAAGCCATTGCTGCCATGCTGCTTCCTGGCCAACTTGTTCCTAGATGAGAGAGGGAACAGTGGTGAATCAGGAGCAGGAGTAGGTGGGACAGTGGTTAGCTACAGCTGCAATCTCCTCTTCCTCAGAGAGTTTAATTTGCATATCCTTGATGATTAGTGTTGTTGAACATCTTTTCATATGTCTATTGATTGGCTATCTGTATATCCTCTGTGGAGAAATGTCTATTCTGGTTCTCTGCCCATATTTTAATTGTAGTTTTAATTTTTTTTCATTGGTTTAGTTTACATGATTTACTTATGTTGGGTTGACCAAAGAGTTTGTTCTTTTTCCATAAGATGGGTCTAGTATAGCTTAGTTGTCTTTAACTTCCTTTGAAACAATCTTGTTAGATTGTATTGTGAGAGCTGTCAAATCAGAATGCAAAAAAAAACCCAACTTATCAAAATTGGTGAATTTTTGTGTAGCCATTTTAATACTGAAGATGGAAGAAAATAAGCAACATTTTCAGCATAGTGCTTTATTATTTCAAGAAAGGTAGCCCTGGCTGGTGTAGCTCAGTGGATTGAGCACGGGCTGCGAACCAGAGGGTCGTTGGTTCGATTCCCAGTCAGGGCACATGCCTGGGTTGCAGGCCAAGTCCCCCAGTGGGGTCCACGGGAGAGGCAACCACACACTTCTGTTTCTCTTCCTTTCTCCTTCCCTTCCTCTATCTCTCTAAAAATAAATAAATAAAATAAAAACAAGAAAGTAAAAATGCAACTGAAATGCATTGTGCAGTGTATGGAGAAGGTGCTGTTACTAATTGAACATGTTAAAAGTGCTTTGTTTTGGCTAGAGGTTTCTTGTTGGATGATGGTTGATTAGACCAGTTGAAGTTGATATTGATAAAATTGAAACACTGAGATCAATAAATGTTATACCACATGGGAGAAAGCTGACATACTCAGAATATCCAAATCAATAAAGTTATTGGTGAAAATAAAAATGTATCTTTTATTTTACAGAAAAAACTAAATGGACTTTTTCGCCAACCCAATATATTTTGGATATTAACCTCTTACTGAATGTATTATTGGTTAATATATTCTCTTATACAGTAGGTTGTCTCTTTTTTTTTATGATTTCCTTTCCTGTGCAGAATGTTTTAGTTTGATGTATTCCCATTTGTTTATTTTTCTTCTGTTTCTCTTACCCAATGAGAAATGCCCCCAAAATATTGCCAAGAGTGTTATCATAGAATTTACTACCTGTATTTTCTTCTGGGAGTTTTATGATTTACATGTGTGGTCTACACTTAGGTCTTTTTTTTTTTTTTTTTTTTTTTTTTTTTTTTTTTTTTACAGCTTGATTATAATAGCTTGATTTATTTATTTATTTATTTATTTATTTTTTAAATATAATTTTTATTTAATT
>NW_028073547.1:0-1020 GCF_014824575.4 Sturnira hondurensis | reverse complement strand
CAAATTAAAGACAGTGCAGTATGTCCTAGAAATAAATCTGTGAGGAGCATACGCATGGGATGTACCATGGACCTGCGATGCTCACCTGTTTTCTCTTTTGCTGGCCACAATCTTTCCCTTAAATAACAGTCATGATGAATGTATTGTGTGAAGTCTGGAGAGTCATTTCAAGTACTGGCCTAGGGAAAATTTTGCACGGTTCGATTCATTTTGTCCAGCTAAATAGATCTCTATTAATTTGTACCACTTTCTCAAGAGTGTGATTTTTTCTTTTTTTCATTGTTTTTCTTTTTCTTATTTGTTGGAATGCAATTTCTTACACCTATACAGCTCTTCATCTGGTATGCATTTCTTTGTGGGGTGGGGAATATGTATACAGAAATTTCTGCTGGTCTTTCTGGGAACAAGCATAGTCCCAATTCAGATACCTGGGCTCATTAAAACAAATAAACAAACTAACAAATAGACACCTAAATAAGATACATCAATTTAACAGACAGCTGCCTTTTCGAGAAGTTATTTGTTTTTTTTCCTCTAGTTTGCAGATGATTTGTCTTCACCCTGCCAAACTTCTCCAATCACACAACCTCGATAAGCAGTGGGTAGAGTAAGGGTACACCTTGTGGGAAAAGTTAATTCCTTACAATTTACCCAAGTAACTCCACAGACACAAAAAAGGAAAGGGTCCTTGAAGGAGCCTTCAGCCTTCTGTTGGCACGTTACCTTGTCTTCTACCCCAAATTTCAAAAGAATGAGAGGAACATGTTTTTTTTAACTCTTAAGTTCTGTCCTTCAGTAATTGGGTGAGTTTTACTGACATTTACAGATATAGGAAACACTGGGTGTTTATTTGACAAGTGCAGGATTGGAGATAAAGACTTTTAATTGAGGCATATTGTATGTGAGTTTTTAATAAGATATTCAAGTGAAAATAATAAGTAGGCAGATAAATATTTAAATTTCCTAAAAAGAGTTACTATTCAATAGAAACTTATCAAGAACACTGTATTTTTTAGTTTA
>NW_028073546.1:0-691 GCF_014824575.4 Sturnira hondurensis | reverse complement strand
CACAATGGGTGGGGCAGGTGAATTTCCATGGTGGACAGAATAAAGTAATTGTCATGGACTGCTCTAGCACATCCAGAAGCCATATCTGTGGGGCCAGGAGCCAGGTAAGATCTGCCTGCATGGTTCCCACTGTACTTTCTGTGAGAACAGTATCAGGTTTGTCCTCAGTCACCTCATATTTCAAAGAAAAAGTTGAGGCTCGGGGGGATATGGTGACATTTTCATGCCATTCTACTAGGAGTGGGCAGAATCACGGCTGTTTTGGAAAGGGGACACGTGCTCACCTAGAAAGCACATGATCCAAGAACATTTGTGCTCTGGTGAAAGCCGGTGTATGGAATTGAACATGGTGACGGGGGGAGGTGTTTCCACTGAGAAAATCTAGAGCCATGATATCTGCCACATTCCTTAGTATTTGTCCCTTGCGGGCCTGCCATGTGAAGGTTTCATGGAATTGAGCATTAACTCAAGTGCACTGTGGGTGGGGCCAGTACAGACATCCTGTCAGTGGAATCACCATGAAATATCAGAAGACTGATGTCTCAACCTCATCCAAAACTCACAGCCCCTCGAGGACTTATGCAAGAGAAGGGTGAGGAGAGCCTATGCTGAATAGGGTTTTATCAATAGGCATTAAAAATACCATCTAAGTTTGTAGGATTGGTCTGTTGATACCATTTTTATTTTCTAG
>NW_028073545.1:0-1721 GCF_014824575.4 Sturnira hondurensis | reverse complement strand
ATTCCTTTATCTGTTCAGTTACTCACACTGTTTAACTCAACGGACATTTATTGTGCACCAGGTACCCTTCTACGGGGCGGTGGGGGGGGGCTACCTGGTGAATAAAGTCCAACTCCCTGAGCTCACATCCTAGCTGGGAGGGAAAGGCCGTGAAAAATAAACCTATGGGATTAAATTACACAGTATATCAGAAGGTATACATTATTATAGAAAAGTGAGACAGAGGTGTGGAAGTGAGTTGGGGTGGCTTTGTGGTAAGGGGCTGGTCATTTAGAGAAGGTGACATTGGTGCAGAGACTTGAAGGGCACGAGGGAGAGGGCCTTCAGAAATCTGGGGCAGGAGGCTCCGGGGCAGAGGGAACGGCCGGTGCAAAGGTCCTGAGGTGAGAGCATGAGTGATGTGGGCAAAGAGGCAGGGAGGCCAGGGTTGGCTGGTGCAGAACGAACTTTGAAATGCGGCCAGAGAATCGGGAGCTAGCTCCCTCGCAACTATAAGCCTTTGGCTTTTTTTTAAAAATATTTTATTTATTTATCTTTAGAGGGGAAGGGAAGGAGAGAGGAAGGAAACATCAATGTATGGTTGCTTCTGGTGCATCCCCTGCAGGGAACTGACCCCTGCCGGAAACTGGCCTGCAACCCAAGCATGTGCCCTGACTGGGAATCGAACCGCGATTGTCTGGTTCGCAGGCCCGTGCTCAATCCACTGAGCTACACCAGCCAGGGCTAGCCTTTGGCTTTTGCTCTGAGTGAAACGAGAGCTACCACAGTATTTGGGGGGCTGGAGTAATACACAATTTATAAATAGATAAACGGGCTGACGCCGAGGGCCACCACAGCTGCTGGGCTTCCGGGTTTCAAGTTTGGGGGTCCCTGGCTGGACCTGTGTCTGCCACTGTGCACGGAGAGCGGGGACATAATGGCGTTATCCTAGATGACGTTTCATTCCTGGGCAGCAAATTTTGTTGGGCCACAGCGGGCGGCGATCACCACTTCACTCACTAACATTCACCAGGCGCTCACAGGGGCCAGCATCGACCCAAGCCCTTACTCGGGCTAACCTGCTGCGTCTGCACCGTCACGCAGTCACTATCCTCTGTGTCACGGAGGAGGAAGCAGAGGTAAAGCGTCTTGCCCAAGTCACACAGCTGGAAGTGGAGGAGGCGGGGCTGGACCCCAGTCCTGCGTACAGCCCACACTCAGACGGCCCCTGAGATGCGCCAGGCGGGGCCCCAACCCCAGTGACCTGGGAAGTGCTCTTACCACTGGCACTCGGTGAAGCCAGCGGAAGGGCGGCCAAGCGGGCTGCCGCCTGCCCTCTCTGGTCCATCATCCAGGCGTTTTCGTGTAGACGTGGGCAAGTCCCTGGAGGTCGTGAGGATGGTCGCATATTCCTGGCAGAACCCTGGCACACGACCTGACAGAGTGGCTCACGTTCAAGCCAAGCCTCCTGCAGCTTCCTCATCCTTTAGCCTTTATACTGTGCGTGCAACTTAAACATGGCTACAGGCGCCATGTCCGGCTCAAATGTAGCACAGAAGAAAAAGCGAGACATAATCTTGGGCGAGGGAAGGTCTGGGTTTGGAGGTCAGCTCTGGCATGGGACGGCTGTGTGACATTGGGCAAGCTGCTTAACCTCTCTGTGCCTCAGGCTCCTTGGTGTGGCTCCTTCCTCTGTGGCTCTAGGGAGGGTTAAATTCAATTATGCACATGAAAAGCACACA
>NW_028073544.1:0-542 GCF_014824575.4 Sturnira hondurensis | reverse complement strand
ATGGAAAATGAACCAAGATTCAACATATCCTGAGCCACAAAACAGACTTCACAAAATTGAATAGAACTGAAATCATACAGAGTACATTCTCTGACTACACTGGAAGCAAATAAGAAATTAATAACAGAAAGATAAAGGGAAAATCTCCAAACACTTAGAAACAAAGCAACATACTTATAAATAACCAGGGATCATTTATTTCCTTTATCATTTTAAAGGAAATAAAATGTACATTGAGCCCAAATCAAATACGAATACAAAATTTTATATGTGTGGCTTACAGCTAAGCTCTCCTGAGTGATATATTCATAACACTAAAAGAACAGTGCTCAAATCAATTGAGGAACAGCCTTTCAGCTCTTTCAAGAAACTAGAAGAGAAGACCAAACAAACCCAAAGTGAGCATGAGAAAGGAAATGATAAAGGTGACAGTAGAAATCGATGAATAAAAACCCAAACAATACATAAAATTAATAAAGTAAAAAGCTAGCTATCTAAAAAGTTTAATAAAATTGACAAGCTTTTAGTAAATTTGACACACA
>NW_028073543.1:0-1696 GCF_014824575.4 Sturnira hondurensis | reverse complement strand
TTCAGGTCAGCAGGAAAAGTGCTTGATTCCAGTGGAATACCAATGGCTTTTGATGGCAGTGGTATTTACAAAACCAATAGAAAATGTCTAAATATCAGCACTGTCTAATTACCCTGTGGCTGGTTTGCAGGTTAAGGACAAAGGGAGCAATGAATGTGTTTTATGTGACATTTCTTGAAACTGGCTTCCTAGTGTACCAGCAGCAGGCTTTGACAAGTTCCAGGCGTGCTTGAAAATCCTTTGCAATTTGATTTGTCTCTTGCAGGTTCCTTAAACAATGAGGAAAGTAAAGTTCATTCAGAATTCTCTACCATGGTGTAAAATATAAAATAAAATACATAAATAAAATACAAGCGTCATCGTTTTGTGTATGTGGCCTCAGGGACATGTCTTGGAGTTCTTTTTCTCTTTGTTGTCTTGATGTCCTTGACAATTTTAGTTTCCTCATATGGGTACAAAAACTGGTACACTTCCAGTTTCTGTTTCTAACATGTGTATTTCTGGGTGAAAATTTCTTTCTCAAGTTTTGGCATGTAGTGCGTTAAGCATATTTCAGTTAAAGTTATTTTGTATCTCAAGTGGTGGTTTATTTTGGAGATTATTTAGGTGTCTGTTTCATGAATACCAAACAACAGAACTTTCTGGTCACCCACTTTCAGTGAATTCTAGTTTAAGTGATATGAGAACAAAAAACTCACTGTGTATGATTTCAATGCTGCAATGCTAGTTGAAGGCTGCTTTATCCCAGGATGGCCAAAACGTCAGTTTGGTCCCTCACCACCCCCGCCTTCACTCTCCCATCATGTGGACTCTGGTTCACATATTTGTCTTTAACTTTATTTGAAACCCCTTGGTTACTGTATTATGACAGATGTCCTATCAAGGTGCATTAAAAAAAAANAGATGGATGACTAGAAGTAATATTTTCAGCACATTACACTGTGGCATAGCAAGAGGATTAAATGCCGGTTGAATGGAATACGAGATTCCTGCTGTGTAGGAGAAGGTGGTGTGATGGCTTGAACGTGTCAGAAGTGGTTTGTGAAGTTTCTCATTGGAGATTTTTGGTGTGAGGGTTCCTCACATGTTGGATGGACCAATCACAGTTGATAGCCATCCAGTCCAGACATTCATCAAGGCGAGACCACATTATGCCACGAGGGAGACAGGCGACATACTAAAAAAACCCTAAGGAGGCGTCGAAGATCTCTTCCAGCAGTATGGTTACATTAATCACTTTGGTGTTTGGGTTCACAGAAGTTAAGGGGGAAGGAGGAAGGATTCCTGCCTGACCACATTTCCACATCAGATTGTCTGCTGATACGAAAGGAAAACATTGCATTTCCAAGACATAGTGGACAGGGGGATGAATTGTTGATATTTGACACTGATGTGGAATGGGAGAGATGATGGGCGCACGAAGGGAACTACCAGCAGCCACTCCCAACTGTGGTCTGCATCCTAAGAAGGCTATGCTGTGGATATGGTGGGATCACTAGGTAGTCCTGTAATAGAAGCTCCTCGCCAGAAACCAGGCCAGTACTCCTAAAATACTGCTCCCCATTGGATCAATGGAACTCACTGCCCCAGGGAAAGAGTCCTGAATCTGTCAGTAGAAGACGTGTAATCGTCCACCAGGGGAACACTTCTCCAGCCTGGCTGGGCAGTCTTGATTCATCCATAGTACTCATAAGAC
>NW_028073542.1:0-535 GCF_014824575.4 Sturnira hondurensis | reverse complement strand
TTACGTATGAGGAGCAGAGCCCTAGGTGTTCACCAGGGCGGGGCAACTCAGTCATTGGGTTGTCAAGCTGTATGTGGGAGCGGGGTCAAAGGAAAGCAATGGCAGTCCCCTCTGCTGCCTCCTACTGCCAGGGCCCATGCAGTTTGTCCCACTGTGTGCGAATGTGCGACCACAGTCAACCCGCCACCTTATGCCCTCAGTGGGTTCGCTGCTGGGGCCCGCACAGTCCATCTCACTGCTCATTCCTCTGCTGGTTTATCTGTGTGCAAATGTGTGACCACGGTCAGCCCGCTGCCCCCGCGCCCTCACTGGGTCTGCCCCATGCTACCCTGGCTGCTTGGGTGCCTAGGGTTCGGGGGATCTTTCCTGCCTGACCCTGCTCCACTGCTGGCTCCGCCCCTCTTACCAGTCGGGTTGAATGGTTCGTTGTTGTCTGACTTCCGTATAGTTCAATTTTCTGTTCTTTGGCTCTGTCTTTGTTTACTAAACCTTTGTTGTATTCAAACCTAGTTGTGGGAGAAGGCACAGTGTTTCC
>NW_028073541.1:0-669 GCF_014824575.4 Sturnira hondurensis | reverse complement strand
TTATCTCTGGGTCCAGGAGCACGAGCAATGTAAGATGTCTGACACATATTACCGAACTGCCTTCTGGAAACCTTCTGGTATTTTGTACTCCCATCAAACAGTAAATGAGAGTAATTGTTGACATTTCTATTCACATGTAATGGAAACTGTATACATTTTTTTATCCTCACCAAGGAACATGCTTATTGATTTTAGAGAGAGAGGAAGTGGAAAAGGGCGGGAGAAACATTGATTGGTTGCCTCTCATATGCACCACAACCAGGGACCCAAATCACAACCTATTATAGATTCTCTGGGAATCGAACCCATGACCTTTGATTTATAGGATGATACTCCAACCAACTGAGGCACACTGTCAAGGGCCTATCTACATTTTTAATTTGCCATTTCTAGTTCCCCTTGTGTGTCTTGTTTTTAGATGCTATTATTCTCAGGTACCAAAAGATTAATGTCATTTCTATACTTCGTATCACTCATTTGAAAGAGAACTGGCTTTGAAATCATGGGGCCTGTGGTCTTATCTTCTAAGACAGTTTAGTTTGATTTTGCTTCATAATAAAACACTCCAAAACTCAATGACTCAAAACAATAATCATTTTGTTACATTTGGGGTTCTGTGGGCTGACTGAGCTCAGTTGGGTGGCTTTTCTGTTCCACATGGCATTGATC
>NW_028073540.1:0-657 GCF_014824575.4 Sturnira hondurensis | reverse complement strand
ATTAACAACTGAAGGAGATAGCCAGGGACAGCAGATCCCTGGAAGTATCAAACAGGATGGTTAAGGTCAATTGGGGTCAACATCTGACATCACCAGAGGCAGACCCAGAAAGAAAAAAACTGATAAATGTAAGAGGCTACTGAGTTGAAAGCCACTGTGGTCTTCTCCATGATTTGCGATATTTTCTTACCTGCATAGCTTTTTCACATTCATTTCTTGTCCAGCAAGTTTGTACATATTGTCACTAGATTTTGTACTATCATGTATTTCAGTTTACGTATTTTGCCCCTCCCTCTTCTTAGCCCATTTTCCCTCCCCCCTTCCTTGCATTATTTACATTTCAAATTTTGTTTTCTCTCTTCCTACAACTTGTTTTCATTCTGCACTCTTACTATTTCTCCCCCATCCAGACACAAAACCAATTTTTTTTGCCAAGGGTCATCTCACCTCCTTTTTACCTTCTCTTAAAATACTTACATTCTTTCTCCACCTTTGACAATCTTTGCTAGTTGGCTGTGAGTAGGGTAATTGTTGTTGCATTATTTATTCAATTTTATCTCTAGAGCTTTACTAATTCTGTGTCTCAAATATGAAATCTTACTGGTCCCTTCTACTTCTTGTTTTTCCTCTTACATTTTAATTTTGCTGTCTTACAAT
>NW_028073539.1:0-949 GCF_014824575.4 Sturnira hondurensis | reverse complement strand
GCCCTTCATCCCAAAGAAGCTAAATACACATTCTTTTCAAATGCACATGGAAAATTTTCAAAGATAGAACACAAAACGAGTCTCGAAAAATTCACGAAAATTAAAATCATATCCAGCATTTTCTCTGATCACAAGGGACTGAAATTGGAAACCAATCCCCACCCAAAACCAAAAACAGCCTAAATCATGGAGACTGAATGGTATGCTATTAAACAACGAATGGGTCAAGAATGAAATTAGGGAAGAAATGAAAAAGTTTCTGGAAACAAATGAAAATGAACTCACAACAATCCAAAACTTATGGGACACAGCAAAGGCAGTCCTGAAGGGATGTTCATAAGCCTTCTTTAGGCTTACCTAAAGAAGATAGAAACATTTCAAACAAACAACCTACCCCAACACCTGCAAGAACACGAGGAACAACAAAGACAGCCCAGAGCAAGGAGAAGAAAGGAAATAACCAAGATCAGAACAGAATTAAATGACAGGGAGATTAAAAGCACAATTCTAAGGATCAATGAATCCAGGAGTTGGTTTTCCGAAAAGATAGACAAAATAGACAAACCTTTAAGTAGGCTCATCAAGAAAAAAGAGAGGACACAAACACAATCAGAAATGAAAGAGGAGAGATTACAACTGATACCACAGAAATAGAAGGGACTGTAAGGAAGTACTATGAAGAACTGTATGCTAAGAAATTTGAAAACCTAGGTGAAATGGACAAATTTCTAGAAAAATATAATCCTCCAAAACTCAATGAAAAAGAAGCAGAAAACCTGAACAGACCAGTAACAGCAGATGAAGCAGTAATCAAAAAAACTCCCATCGCACAAAAGCCCTGGACCAGATGGTTTCACAGGAGAATTCTACAAAGCATTTAAGGAAGAGCTAACCTCTATTCTTCACAGACTATTTCAAAATATCCAAAAGGAGGGAAAACTCCCCAACT
>NW_028073538.1:0-531 GCF_014824575.4 Sturnira hondurensis | reverse complement strand
TCCATTATAATTTAGTCCTCTTACGCCCACTTCTCCCCAGCAATCACCACACCGTTGTCCACATCCATGAATCTTTTTCCCGTTTTTATGGCAAAGAGTCTGTGTTTGAGATTTGAGAAGGGTCTTGTTTGCTTAGGATGCCTGAAGCAGTTATAGAGGCAGGGAGACTGATGAACTACTCCAGGTAGAGCAAATGGTCTACTGGGGTGTTCCAACCTTTTGGCATCTCTGTGTCACACCAGAGGAAGACGAGTTGTTTTGAGCCACAAATTAAATACATTGTGACACGTGATCATGGAAAAATCTCATAATGTTATAAGTAAGTTTATAATTTTGTGTTGGGCCTCATTCACAGCCATCCTGGGCTCTAAGGTTGGACACCCCTGGAACCAGAGGCTGTAGATGTGACAGAGTGGGAATAGAAGGGACAGGACAGATGTGATTTGCCTAGAACCTTGTTTATTAAGGAAAAGCTGTCCGGAGGGAATGATGTAAAAGTGAGCCACCATCTCTGTGGTACAAGAGTGGGCT
>NW_028073537.1:0-6009 GCF_014824575.4 Sturnira hondurensis | reverse complement strand
GGAGGCCAGGTGCCTCCCATCAGCTGCTCTTCGTGGTGAGGCCAGAGCTTGGAGAGGCACCGAGCACCACGCTTCCTGAGGGGCTCAGGGAATGGAGACCAGCTGGTAGGTGGCAACTGCACCATAGGGGACCCCTGTTACGGACAGAGTTTTGTCCCCCAAAATTTGTATGTTGAAGCACCAGCCCCCACTGTGATTGTATTTAGGCCCAGAGCCTTTAAGGAGAATGTTAACCCAGGTCATGAGGTGGGACCCTGACCTGATAGGACAGGTGGGATTCTGGGAGAAAAAGACCTGGGATACCTAAACCCAGCCCAGCCCTCCCCCTCCCTCCTCACACAGGGGAGAGGCCCTGTGAGGGCACAGGGGGAAGGCAGCGTCCACAAGCCAGGAAGAGAGCCCTCAACCAGAAGCCAGATTTCCTGGCACTTTGACCTTGGACTTCCAGCCTCCAGAACTGTGAGAAAATGAACTTCTGTTGTTCAAGCGACCCAGTTGGTGGTATGTGGATAAGGCAGCCTGAGCAGACTGGGCAGCCCCCAAACCAAACACCAGCAGCCCCCGTCCCAGTCCCAGACTCAGCCGTAAGGAACTGGGTCACAGCGCGTGTTCACTCAGTCACTCACTCACTCACGGGGCTCAGTGAGGCCCCTCTGCCAGGCTTCTCCTTAGTCCTGGGGTTCCTTTGATGCAAACAGACAGCACACCCGCTCTCCTGGTGCCCATAGCCTGACAGGATAGACAGACAGCGATGAGGACACACTGACAGTGGGGGATCACAGGGTCTGTGTTCCCGTTATCTGCTGCTGGGGAAAAAACAGCCTGCAGTAAACTTGTGATCTCTCCTGTCTGTGGTTGACTGGGTCAGTGGGTGGCTCCTCTGCCCGCAGTGACATGGGCTGGGGCTGCTGTCACTGGAGGCCCGGCTGGTCCGGAACATTCCAGAGGGTCTCTGATGCGGTCAGCAGGTGCTGGCTGTGCTGGGAGCTCCCTGGGGCTGCTGACCCTCCTCCACTTGGCTTGGCTGCTCCCAGCTGGGCCCCTGCTTCCAGGAGGGTGTGTTCCAAGTGCACAGTCAGAAACCACAGGCACCTCATGTCACAGCCCCAGCTCTCAGTCACTGTCACCTTCCTTGTGTTCCAGTTGTCAGAGCTACTCACGGTCCGAGGGGAGGGTGTCGGGCCCCTCCTCTAGACAGGGGACAGCCAAGTCGCATCACAAAGAGCATGTGGGTGGGGGACACTGTTGAGGCCATCTCCAGAAAAAGAAACCTTCACAGTTCATTAGAAAGTGGTAGAAGAGACAGAGAATGAATAATTCACAGCAGACAATCAGTGTAAAGTGATGGGAGAGGAGGCACTTTTATTTATTTTCACTTTTTAGCTATAGCTGACAGTCAGTAGTATGTTGTGTTGGTGTCAGCGTCGTGGGGGGTCGCCTGGGAAACTCCCACGGTGGTCCCCGGTAGGTCTGGCCCCACTGGGACCGCTCCCAGCCATCGCTGTGCTGCTGACTGCGTTCTCTGTACTGCACTTCCCTCCCCATGGACTATTTTGTGACTGCCAGTTTGAAAAAGATCCTGAGTTATGTAATTGTTTTAAGTACGTTTTTGATAAAGAAGTTGAACATTTTAAATAAGACTTTTGGGTGTCCAAATTATTTCTTAAGTGAAGTGTGTGTATATATTTCTTGTTCAGACTTCTCTCAGCCCCTACAAAGGTAGAGAGTTTGAAATTCTTAATCCTTCCCCCGTGCTCACCCAGCCTCCCCACCCCTCCCCTCTGGCAACCACCAGATTGTTCTCTGTATCTGAGTCTGTCCCTATTTTGTTTGTTCATTTCTTTTGTTTTTAGATTCCACATGTAAGTGAAATATTTCATTTACATGGCACTCTCTAGGTCCATCCATGTTGTTGCAAATGGTAAGATTTCATTCTTTTTTATGGCCGAGTAATATTCCACTGTGTACATGTACCACTTCTTCTCTGTCTGATACCATTTTGGTCAGAGAAGATGCTTCCTGTGATTTCAGTTTTGTTAAACTTACTGAGACTTGTCTGGAGCCCTGACATGCGGTCCGACCCGGGAAATGTGTCCTGTGCACTTGGAAAGGTGTGCGTTCTGCTGCTTGGGGAGAAATGCTGTAAAACCCCCGCACGTCCGTCAGGCCTGATGTGCCGTTTAAGGCCACCGTTTCCCTGTTGATTTCTGTCTGGAAGATCTACCCACTGACGACAACGGGTGTGACAGTCTCTTGTGTGACTGTGCCACTGTCACTCTCTCCCTCCATGTCCATCAATATCTGCTTTATACACGTGTGTAGGTGTCCCTGTGTTGGGTGGGTAAATGTTACAAGGCCCCTTGTTGGATGGATCCCTTCACCATCAGGGAATGTCCTTGGTCTCTGGCCACAGCCTTTGTGTTCAAGTGCATTCTGTCTGAGAGAAGCACACCGCCCCAGCTGTTTGCTGGTCTCCGTTTGCCTGAGACGGTCTGCGTCATCCAGTCTGAGGTGGGTCTCGTGTAGACAGCATGTGTCTGGGTCCTGTTTTCTTATCCATTCACTGATGGGAGCACTTCATCTATTTATATTAAAAGTGATTATTGATAGGTATGGAGATGTTACCACTTTATTACTCATACCTATGTTTGTTCTTATAGTGTCCCCTGTGTGGGTGTGTGTGTCCCCCTGAGGTGGTTGAGCCGTGGTTGCTGCTGATGGGTCCGTGGATGAGGCTGACCTCCAGGCCCACTGACTGTGAGTCTGGCCACAACCACAGCACACCAGCTGCTGAGTGGGGGCTGAGCCCGAGCTGCGGGAGTCACCCCAGCAGGACCTGTACCTGCCGAATCCCCCCTTTGGACGGCCTGCATGTGGAGCTAAGAGGGTGGAACTCTGCTGGGGTCTGAAGCTGGCCACGGAGCCTGTGGGCTCTGAGGCCTCTTGGGAGGGGCTGTGGTGCAGGCCCAGGCCCAGCACTCCCTGGTCGGAGCCGCAGAGGGAGCCGCAGAGGGAGCGGTGGATGGCAGCATCTGTGCTGGGCCTGGAGGTGCGTGGGGGAGACCATCCTGTGACCCAGACCAGCTGCTCCCAGGGTCAGGCCTGGGGCAGGTCAGCAGAAGGCACAGGGTACCCCAAATCTTACTGCTGCTGGAGGCTGCCTGTGAGGCTCAGCCAGTGAAAGAGCCTCAGGTGGCCCCTGAGCTGGAAGAGGCCTCAGGGAGTCACCAGGGTGGGGTGGGTAGTGTTCAGCAGGCGAATGCAGACTCGGGTTTGGCCATGTGGGGGGAGGGCTCATCACAGGAAAGGGGCGGCTGTCCCTCCAGCCCTCGGCCTGGAGCCGCACAACTCAGTTTCTCCCTGTGTGTCCCTGGTATCCCCCAAACCATTGTCCCTCATCTGGAACCTTGGGTGAGTGCCTGAGTGCCTCTGTCCTGGCCCTTTAAAAGGAACACCTGGGCCTGACCAGTGTGGCTGAGTGGGTTGGGTGGCTTCCTGCAAAGTGACAGGTTGTTGATCCGACTCCAGGTCAGGGCACTTGCTTGGGTGGTGGTTTCCGTCTGGTTGAGGCTTATATGAGAGGCAACCAATCAATGTTTCTCTCTCACATCAGTGATACTTTCCCTCTCTCTCCCTTTCCCTCTGAAAGCGTGTCCTCAGATGAGGATTAAATTACCTGTGACCTGGCAATTCCACTGCTGGGATTATACCCTAAGAATCCTGAAACATCAATTCAAAGGAACCTATGCACCGAGTGTTCACAGCAGCACGATTTACAATAGCCAAGTGCTGGAAACAGCCTAAGGGCCCATCAGTAAATGAATGGATAAAAAAACTGGTACATTTACACGATGGAATACTACACAGCAGAAAGAAGGAAGGAGCTCCTACTGTTGATGACAGCATGGATGGATCTGGAGAGCATTATGCTAAGTGAAATAAGCCAGGAGGTGGAAGACAAATACCATAAAGTCTCACCTATAAGTGGAACCTAATGGACACAGCAAACAAGGGAGCAAAATGGAACCAGAGTCCCAGAAATAAAGGACAAACTGAGATTGACCAGAGGGGAGTGGGGAGTGGATAATGGGGCAAAGAAGAGGAAGGGTTAAGGAAAGGAACATGTGTAAAGGACCCATGGACAAGGACGATGGGGGCCAGGGGGTGCGTCTGGGGGTGGGTCTCAGCCACACTCTGCCCAGGCTCTCTGCCCCTGTGCCCAAGGCCCTTCCTGCTCTCCTAAGTGAAGAGACCAGGAATGTCCTCAGTCTCTCTGATCACTCATTTGGAAGTCCTTCCTGCTCTCACCTCCTTCCTTCCTGCTGTACCTTATCCCACTGCCCTGGCTCAGACCTCTCTCCTCTGCCCTCCAGTGGTGGGAACAGCTCACTTCCCACTGAGCAGTGGGCTCTAGGCTGAGAGGCTGGGCTCTGCCTGAGGCTGAGGGAAGGAAAGGCTCCTGGCCAGCAGTTGGCGGGGAGGGAGCAGGGGCACAGGCAGAGGAAGAGCGGAAGGGCTGGGGGAGGTGATGGGGAAAGATGTCCCCTGGTCATCATTTTTCTCTCACCCTCTGAGGGAGCTGCCCTCCCTGCTGACCCAGGGCTGTGACAAAAGCAGCAGCAGCAGAGAAAGATCCCACAGGAAAGAAAAATATAACTGACTCCTCCCTCTCACTCTTGCTTGTTCTGGTCAGTTCTGTAAGTGAAACTTGTTACTGAAACTTGAAATGATTGCTTTTAGGAAAAATCTCCCAATATTAAGGAATATAATTATTAATGAGTAAGCCCCACAGACGGGAACAGCAGAGGCTTTCAGAACAAAGGTGTGTGTGGCGACGGCCACCATGTGCTGGTCCTGAGGCTGCGCTGACTGAGGTCTCAGGTGGCACTGAAGTGAGGCCACCTGTGAGCTGTGTGAGCTGGGCCGCCCCTGGCACCTCTGTGTCCTCTTCAGAGAAGGGAGATGAGCCCCAATCCTGGTCTGAGATGTCATCCTCTGGTCAAAGGAACCAGGGCTCCTTAAAAGAGCTGAGTCCAGGGCTAAGACAGAAAAGCCAAGATGAGCCTGGAGCACCCTGTGCTCTCAGGAAGGCAGTGCGCCCCCCACACACGGGGCACGTCACAGGGACACGGGCCAGACTCCACAGTATGAACCGCTGGATCTAGAAAGATCCCAGACTCCACAGAACAATCTGGGGCCCCTTAAGGAAAATGACAAGCCTATGTCAGAGCTATTTATTGCATAGGAATTAAGAAGCTAAAGTGAGTAATTATAAAATTCTCTTTAGTCTAAAAACTGAGTGGCATATTCCTTTAAAGTGAATAATAAGACAGTTACTAGGCTTGCCAGCAACTCCATGTTGCTTCGTATCAAATTAGCTCTCTTATTTGGAAATCTAGTAACAAGGTTCTTTTACTCTTTAATATTAGGTTCACTCTTTATGAGTATAAAAATATTCTTAAAACGAGGCAGAAAATCAAATTACCTCCAAGATCACACAGCTTCACATGAGCTCAGACAAAGCCAGTGGTGTCACATGGAACAGACAAACCACTGGTGCGGTGACAGGGACAATGCCAGTGAGAGGTGCCACGTAGGCGGTGCCCACAGGGCCACGGTGGAAGGGGCAGGGAGTGACTTCATTACGAGAACAGGAAAGTCAAAGGTCCAAATACCCATGTGCACTAATGATGCTTCTCTCTCTCCAGCAAAAACACTGTGTTGGGGAGACAGCTTTGGAGGGTCAGGGTAGAGCCAGCAGCTGTCAGAAGAGGTGCCGTGACAGCCAGCGATGGTGACGAAGACAGCACGCTTGTTGTGGGAATAGGAAGAGTGAGGGGTGTGGAAGGAAGCTCCCAAAGCCGAGCCCCCTGCCTTTCTCAGCCCGAACTTACAGGCCTGCATGACAATGGTTTCTTTTCTGGACCTAATAAAATATCAACAGTCCTGTTTCCAGCCCAAAGTTTAATGTACAGAACCTGGAGGGGGCACTGCGGGGATAAGACAGGC
>NW_028073536.1:0-1222 GCF_014824575.4 Sturnira hondurensis | reverse complement strand
CCAGCTCCTGGGGACTCTGGGCACCTCTTGGCTCCATTCTACCCTCATGAGCACATGACCTTTTCTCTGAGTCCATGTCCAAAAGCCCTCTTCTTATAAGGACCCCAGTCGCTGGATCAGGGGCCATCCGAGCCCAGCAGCACTGCATCTGGACGGCATCGGCAAGACCCCTTTCTCAAGAAGGCCTCATTCACAGGGGCTGGGGGCTTGATCTGAGCACATCTTTCAGGGGAGCCCATCTCAACCCAGGACACTGTGCTCATTGGAAAGAGAAGCCCTCACACAGAGATGACAGGTCTCCTGAGGGCCACTCTTTGGGTCTGAGAGGAACTCAGAGAGGAGACCCAAGAACCTGCCTCTCAGGAAACCATGGCCGAGGACCTCGGGCATCACACCTCCCAGGGGACAGAAGGACGTAGGTGGTGGGGAGGACAGCCCGAGAGGACAGGGATGATGTCTGTCCCTTCTTGGCTGTGTCCCAGACTTGGAAACAGTGTCAGGCAGAGTTGGGTGTCCCCAAGTGTTTGCAGAGCCACAGACTCTGAGCCCAGTCCTTTTCTGCCTTGTTCTGTGTGTCCTCAGGCCTCCTTGAGAGGTGGGACAGTCACCTCAAGGAGGAAACGAAGTCCAGGGTATTCAGAATGGGCCCATCATCACCCAAGCTCACCCAAGGCTGGAGCAGTCAGCTCCACAGGCCAGCCCGAGTTCTGTACCCCACTCATTCCTGTCCCTGGGGATGGAGTGGCTCACCCAGGAAAGCACGAATAGCTCAAGGAGGAAGGAGGACCCCTGCAAGACTGCTTGCTATAATAAAAAAACTGACAGTCAAAAAGCTTTAAACCGCCCTGGCTGATGTAGCTCAGTGGATTGACCACAGGCCTGCAAACCACATGATCGCGGTTCGATTCCCAGTCAGGGCACATGCCTGGGTTGCAGGCTGGCTCCCTGCAGGCCAACTCCCAGCAGGGGATGCACGAAAGGCAACCATACATTGATGTTTCTCGCCCTCTCTCCTTCCCATCTAAAGATAAATAAATAAAATTTTTTTTAAAAGTTAAAAAAAAAAATGGCTTTAAACCCAGAAGGACACTTGAGGTATCACCCAATGCAATCCCATTGCTTCACAGATGAGAAAACCAGAGCTCAGAGAGAGGAGAAGACATAGCCAATGTCACTCAGAACGGGAGTGCCCAGTGTGTTCTTGCTGCTCAGCTCTCTCCCC
>NW_028073535.1:0-589 GCF_014824575.4 Sturnira hondurensis | reverse complement strand
GTAAAGTAAAACTTTAATTAGGAATACATAATGCTTAGATATATTACAGGTTAAGGAAATCAAAGGTCGGGTTGAGGAAATTATAGTAACCAGTAGAAAAATGAACTAACAAGAAAAGTGAACTCACAGGGGAAATGGGGACAGACTCAGGTGGAGAGAGTGACAGCTGGGGACAGGGAGGGGCGGGGGCAGAGGGACTGAGCAAAAGGAAAAAGGGCTCCTGGACTGGGCAACGGTGTGGGGGTCTCTGGCGGGGGGGGGGGCGGGGAGTGTAAAAGGACTGAATGGTAATGGAAAACAAACAATAAAGATTTTTTTAAAAAAAGGAATGAAATTCAACTCAACAGCTTTCAAGCTAGCCATATATAATTTTCTGGCAATACTTTTTTTAAGTTCTGGTTTAGATGGTAACTGACATGATTATATAAGTGTAGCCGACCTCAGGGCCTTGGGTCAACGGGTGCTGTTTATGTGGTTTCTAAGTGGAGATTAGTGCAGGACTGTGGTTGGAATGGGGATTTGAAGCTGGTCTGCACAGCACAGAACAGATTAGATAAAGGTCATTGGTCTCCAGTGGGGGTCGGGGGAG
>NW_028073534.1:0-650 GCF_014824575.4 Sturnira hondurensis | reverse complement strand
CATTAGAGGATTATGCAAGGCCCACAGTTTTGTACATAAAATATGAAGGACACTTAAAAATACGTAACACGACTCGGTATGTGTCGAGCTGAGCTGGGCAGTGAGCATTGAGCACAACCCATGCTCTGGGGATTTGGAAAAGTAAAGCTGAAGGCCAACCACAGGGGAGGGAAAGCTGCGAATGTATCTAGTGAGGTCATCCCAGTGAGTACAGAGCAGAGGCACAGGCCACCATGGGGAGCAGGGACTAATGTGCCCGAGGGACAAGGGAGAACAGTTTGTGTGGTGGAGTTAGTGAGTGGTCTTTCAGGACCGTAAGGAGGGCCGGAGACTCACAGGGGTGAAGGATTCAGGGAGCCAGAGTTAGATCAGTTGCTGGTCCGGTATGAAGGGCTCCGTCTGGGCTCAAGTGTCTGCAGCACAGCATCCTTCAGGGGCAGGTGGGGGGGGGGGGCAGGAGAGGCCAGTTAGGAGTCTGCAGCCTACCTCTGCGTGGATAAGGGGGAGGCCAGCGGCGACGGAACAGTATCACTCACACACTAAGTACCGTCCATTCTGAGCAGTTTTTCTCGTAAGGCCGTATATGAATGAATCGCCGACCTCTTCCTCCCTGAAAACTTGCAGGAATACTTTCAAGGTCTGGAATCTCA
>NW_028073533.1:0-626 GCF_014824575.4 Sturnira hondurensis | reverse complement strand
GGAAGCAACCTAGGTGCCCGTCAGTAAATGAATGGATCAAAAAACTATGGTATGACTTCCACCAAGATGGAGGCATAGGTGGAAACACTGTGCATTCTCCCACAACCAAGTTTGAATACAACTAAGGTTTGGAGAACAAAGACACAGCCAAAGAACAGAAAATTGAATTATATAGAAGTCCGACTACATCTAACTGTTCAACGGGGATGGTAAGAGGGGCAGAGCCAGCAGCGGAGCAGGGTCGGGCAGGAAAGATCCCCAGACCTAGGTGCACAGGCAACCCGGAACCAGTTGGGGTGTGGGGCAGACTGACCGCGGTTGCACATTCATGCACAGTGAGATGGACCACACAGGGAGCAAGGGCTGACAGCGGTGGCACACTCGTGTGCAGTGGGACAAAACGCGTGGGCCCGGTGACGGTGGCAGTGGCAGCACCAGTGGGGGCCGCAGCGGCAGGTGCAGACGGGACGCCATTGTTCCTCTTTGACCCTCCCCCACATACAACGTCACAACCCAGCGACTTAGTTGCCCTGCAATACCAGTGAGAGCCACTGTCCCTCTTTGACCCCGCCCCCACATACAACGTCACAGCTCAGCGACTTAGTTGCCTTGTTCTAGTGAACACT
>NW_028073532.1:0-1222 GCF_014824575.4 Sturnira hondurensis | reverse complement strand
CCCGACCTTCCACCTTTGACCCTACCCCCCTTCGGCTTTGTTCATGTGTCCCTTATACATGTTTCTTGATGACCCTTCCCCTTTTTACCCCGTTACCCCCTCCCGCCTCCCCTCTGCTTACTGTCGATATATATCAACATTTAGCAGGAACATAAGCCATACACATATTTATATTTATACACATAATATGAATCATGTCTCTATCAGACCTAATTTTTTCCATTGCTATACAAAAGTTGCCAGTTTTAAAATAAAGTAGAAATTTTGAGGTTAAATATTTTATGCATTTTCCTCTTATAAAAGCCATTCCATGCTAAATTCTATAAATGCCATGACAAGTAATTCATTGTTTCACAAATATTATTAAGCAATCACTATGCACCAACTCTAGTCTAGGCATTGGACAAATGATTCCAAAGAGAATGAAGTCAATTAAATTGATAAGATTATACAGAAGTCTCACTAATAAATCGATATTTTAAAAATAAAATGCAAAAAGTTTCATTTATTCATTCTTTCATTTATTCATTCTTTCATTCATTCAAAATAAACTTATTCTCTACTATGTCTCTGAACATGATTGTAGATATGGGAATAAGGACAAGAATGGCAAATAAGAACAAGCTTAGGACTTCCGCCAAGATGGAGGCATAGGTGGAAACACTGTGCCTTCTCCCACAACCAAGTTTGACTACAACAAAGGTTTGGAGAACAAAGACACAGCCAAAAAAACAGAAAACTGAATTATACGGAAGTCTGACAACCACTAACCGTTCAACGGGAACGGTAAGAGGGGCGGAGCCAGCAGTGGAACAGGGTTGGGCAGGACAGATCCCCCAACCTAGGTGTCAAGTGGCCCGGACCCAGTCAGGGTGTGGGGCAGACTGACCATGGTCGCACATTTGCGCACAGTGAGACGGACCACGCAGGCCCCAGGGGGCGAGGGCTGACGGAGGTGGCACACTCATGTGCAGTGGGACGAAATACGTGGGCCCGGTGACAGTGGTAGCTGCCACACCTGTGGGGGCCGCGGCAGGAGACAGCAGATGGGACGCCATTGCTCCTCTCTGACCCCGCCCCCACATACAGCGTCACAACCCAGCTACTTAGTTGCCCTGCTCTAGTGAACACTTTAGGGCTCTGATCCTGCTATGGAACAGGCACGAACAACCCAAAAGATCACGCAAGAAGAACTCAAAGTCCCAGAGCTGATAACTCTAAG
>NW_028073531.1:0-1432 GCF_014824575.4 Sturnira hondurensis | reverse complement strand
AACCTCATTAATGCTCTGAATCGAAGAACAGGGGGGACCTGTATATTCCTAGAAGAGTGTTGCTATTTTGTTAAAAACAGACTATGGCCCAGGGCCGGGACAGGAACATCCTCCTGGTGGCAGGACACTCTTCTTTCCTTCCTAGCCCCCGTCCTAGGACCCCTGATCATCCTCATCCTAGTCATTACCGTAGGACCCTGGGCCATCAGAACAGTAGTCAGCCAGTTAGAAGGAGCACTAGTACGGAAGACCACTAGCCGCATTCTCATGGAGACCAGCAACAACAAGAGCAGAGAGTCCCGTTATTGGATGCTGAGACAGACGAAAGCACTGTCTAAGCACCCACAGGGTGGAATGATAGAGAAAAGCCCCTTTCCTGCTAGCCTACGAATGCCCCGTAGGAGAGTCTAACTTCTGAATTCCGCTTCTGTAACCTGCTTCTGCCGCGCAGCCAATGAGAGGCACAGCACCTCAGATATCTCCCTCCTCCAAGATCAGGTAATATATTTAGAGCGCCAAGTAGACTCCCTTGCTGAAGTAGCCTTACAAAATAGGAGAGGATTAGATCTCCTCTTCCTCCAGCAAGGTGGGTTATGTGCTACATTAGGGGAGGAATGTTGTTTTTATGCTAACCACTCTGGAGTAATTAGAGAAAATATGACGACACTCACCAAAAGATTAAAGGATAGAGATAAAGAGGAGGAAAGTTCTAGTTGGTATGCTTCCATGTTCAAAACATCACCTTGGTTAACTACCCTTATGTCTGCTTTTGCTGGACCCCTCTTACTGCTCCTATTAGCAGTCACCATAGGGCCTATCATCCTAAATAGAGTTCTTGCTTTTATCAAAGAGAGGATAGAAGTAGTCAAGTTAATGGTACTCTCCCAACCTTATACCATCCTTCCGAGTGATGAAGAGTCAAGGGTTCGACATACCCCCAAAGAAAACAGGGGAATGTTGGGAACAAGAAAAATAGTCTCAGCCCCAAGGAGCCTGCATCCCTAGCAAACATCCTGTAAGTTGATTGCCATTTGTTTAGTTTCAAAATTTTCCTTTCAGTTGAGTCAGACCCCACCCTGTTCCCCCGCACGGGCTCTGTAAGCCAATAGCTAACCGCCACATCTGCTTCTGTGCACCGCTTGCTTGCTTGCCCCTATATAAGGACTTGGCTGTAAGCGCTAGGCGTGACTCTCGTTTGCAGCCCTTGCGGGCACCGTGTCTCTGGACACTCTGAGAGTTCGCCCCTGGGCAGGTTAGACGGGGCCAATAAAGTAACATCTTTGAAACCCTGAAAGTCTCCGACAGTTGTTCTCGTGGTTGGTGGATGCAACAGTCAGGTGCAGGGCGGGGTGGGCTTGCTGACCCAGGCAGCTGAATAGCACATGGAAGGAGGGGTGATGACCGGGGGCCGGGGGGGGGGGGGGGGGGGGGG
>NW_028073530.1:0-1755 GCF_014824575.4 Sturnira hondurensis | reverse complement strand
CCTTTAAGTAGGCTCATCAAGAAAAGAAGAGAGAGGACCCAAATAAACACAAGCAGAAATGAAAGAGGAGAGATTACAACTGATACCACAGAAATAGAAGAGATTGTAAGGAATTACTATGCAGAGCTGCATGCCAAGAAATTTGTAAACCTAGATGAAATGGACAAATTTCTATAAAAATATAATCTTCCAAAACTCCATGGAAAAGAAGCAGAAAACCTGAACGGGCCAATAACAGCAGTGGGAAATGAAGAAGTAATAAAAAAACTCCCATCACACAAAAGCCCTGGACCAGATGGTTTCACAGGAGAATTCTACAAAGCTTTTAAGGAAGAACTAACCCCGATTCTTCACAGACTATTTCAAAAAATCCAAACGGAGGGAAAACTCTCCAACTCCTTTTATGAAGCAGCATCATCCTAATTCCAAAACCAGATAGAGACACAACAAAGAAAGAAAACTTCAGGCCAATATCGCTGATGAATACAGACGCTAAAATCCTCAATAAAATATTGGCAAATCGCATTCAAGAATACGTCAGAAAGATCATACACCATGACCAAGTGAGATTCATCCCAGGGATGCAAGGATGGTTCAATATACGCAAATCAATAAATGTAATACACCAATTAAACAAAAGCAAGCACAAAAACCACATGATCATATCAATAGATTCGGAAAAAGCTTTTGATAAGTTACAACACCCATTTATGATAAAGGTACTCAGCAAAGTGGGAATAGAGGGAGCATTCCTCAACATAATAAACGCCATATATGAAAGACCTACAGCCAACATCATACTCAATGGAGAAAAACTAAAAGCTTTTCCACTAAGATCGGGAACAAGACAAGGTTGTCCACTTTCACCAATTCTATTCAATACAGTATTGGAAGTTCTAGCCACAGCAATTGGACAAGAAAAGGAAATAAAAGGCATCCAAATCAGAAAGGAGGAAACAAAACTGTCATTGTTTGTAGATGACATGATAGTGTACATGGAAAATCCTATAAACTCTACCCAAAAACTGCTGGAACTAATAAATGAATTTGGCAAAACAGCGGGTTACAAAGTCAATATCCAGAAATCAAAGGCATTTTTGAATACTAACAATGAAACAGCAGAAGGAGAAATCAAGAAAAAAATCCCATTCGATATAGCAAAAAGAAAAGTAAAATATTTGGGAATAAACCTAACGAAGGAGGTTAACGACTTGTATGCAGAAAATTACACAACACTGAAGACAGAAATCAAGGAAGACACAAATAAATGGAAACATATACCATGTTCATGGATTGGAAGAATTAACATCATCAAAATGTCCATAGTACCCAAAGCAATTTACAGATTCAATGGAATACCTATTAAAGTGCCAATGGCATATTTCACAGACATAGAACAAACACTTCAAAAATTTATATGGAACCATAAAAACCGCAAATAGCAGCTGCAATGTTGAGAAAGAAGAACAAAGTAGGAGGGATTACAATACCTGATATCAAACTATACTACAAGGCCACTGTAATCAAAACAGCCTGTTACTGGCATAAAAACAGGCACATAGACCAATGGAATAGAACAGAGAGCCCAGTAATAAACCCAAACCTCTATAGTCAATTAATATTCGACAAAGGGGGCAGTAACATAAAATGGGGTAAAGACAGCCTCTTCAACAAATGGTGTTGGGAGAACTGTACAGCCACATACAAAAAAATGAAACTCAAGCACCAACTTACACCATACACCAAAATAAATTC
>NW_028073529.1:0-504 GCF_014824575.4 Sturnira hondurensis | reverse complement strand
ACAATTAAATTACAAGAGCAGCGGTTGTGGGCGAAGCTGGTCTACAGCTGACTTAGAACCAAATGGATCGGGGAAAAGTAACGCAAATTGCTGTGGCTGTGGCAACCCAGCCAGACAAGCCCCTGCTGCAGCTCCTAGAGGCCGCTCTGGGGGTCCCGGCTTGCCCAGGTGTGACCCTGCTCGGGTGGGTGGCAGGGGGCGTGGGGGGCGGTGGGCCTCCCAGGAGGGTTCCGTGTTCTCCGGGACCTGCTGCTTCTCCTCCCTGCTGTTCAGAAGCGCGGCCAGCGGCCATCACTGTGAGCGCCTGTCCCGAACTCTCATCCGCCAGGCAGTCGGCAGGCCCAGCGGTCCACCCTTTTGCAGTCACAGTCAGTTGACAAGGGGCTGAATCTGCGACAGTTATCCTCGAAGATTATGTACAAGGGAGATAAACTTTCCTATCACCGAGTGACATTGTAATTGTCATCGCGTCACAGAACAACTCGCGACCACGTTTGTGGCGAT
>NW_028073528.1:0-2758 GCF_014824575.4 Sturnira hondurensis | reverse complement strand
TGAAAACTATCTTTTAAGTTAAGGCTAGACCCTAACTTAGTTTAAAATAGTGATTGGAGAGACATTTAAATGTCTCTTCATTAGATGTGAACAGGTTTTGGAGATGGAGGGACTGGCAGATTTAGAAAGGGAGATAACAACCAGGCACCTGTGGAGCTGTGGGAGGGAGTGAGAGCCCAATGACCACGTGACTTCTGAAGGCTGGAGAGTGAGGAGGGACGCAGGGGGGAATGGGGGCCAAGAATGACAAATGAGAAACTTACATAGAAGGGGGAATAAAGAACCTCAAAGAGCCCTGGCTGGTGTAGCTCAGTGGATTGAGCGTGGGCCTGCAAACCACACAATCGCGGTTCAATTCCTAGTCAGGGCACATGCCTGGGTTGCAGGCCAGTTCCCGGCAGGGGACTCACAAGAGGCAACCGTACACTGGTCTTTCTCTCTCCTTCCTTTCCCCTCTAAAAATAAATAAATAAAATCTTAAAAGATATTTTTAAAAAAGAACTTCAAAGACACTCTGGTCTGCTGGTAACCCACGTTCATGTGTGTCTGTTTTGCTTCATTGGACCCTTTCTCTTATGTTACCAATTTGGTAATAAATGACTGCACCTGAAGCTTTGCATGC
The DNA here is from genome assembly GCF_014824575.4 of Sturnira hondurensis. NCBI lineage: Eukaryota > Metazoa > Chordata > Mammalia > Chiroptera > Phyllostomidae > Sturnira > Sturnira hondurensis. Next base: position 2,136 of record NW_028073528.1, on the reverse strand, counting down.
AGGGCATTTCATGAGATGCAGAATGGGGCTGTTGTATTACATGTCAGGGGCAATGCGAGAACAGTCGCTGGGCTGTGCGATGGCAGGGATGCAAGTCATGGCAGAGAAAAACCAGAAAACCAGAAGCCCTCCCACCTCCAAAACTTACAGAAATATCTAGAGTAGAGAGCTTTGTCTCACCCAGGGGATGTGACTCTGAACTACATTGCTGTAATAATAAAGAACATGGTGACCTCAGAAGTATGGGAGATGTGTTGACGTAAAGCAGATGAAACTTAGGTTACAGAAGAAATGAAAAAGAAGGACTTGCTTCCCATAATGGTACTTCACACCACCTTTCCTCTAAGGACAATTAAAAATGTCATAACTCTTAAAAAAGATTTTATTTATTTATATTTATAGAGAGGGGAAGGGAAGGGAAAAGAGAAGGAGAGAAACATCTGGTTGTCTCTCCCATTCCCCCAACTGGCTACCTGGCCCACAACCCAGGCATGTGCCCTGACTGGGAATTGAACCAGCAACATTTTGGTTCGCAGATTGACACTGAATCCACTGAGCCACACCAGCCAGGGCAAAAAAATGTGGCACCTTAAAAAAATGTGCTTCAGGATACTAAAGAGCCAAAAGAGTTGCGGATAATAACTGAAACAAGATGCGGAAGACACAGAGAGGTGAGTGTGGTGTTGAGATTTTTTTAGCCCAAGCCACCGAATAATTCCAGGAAAGTAACCCCCCAAAATTATACCCAGGACCACAAACTGGAATTTAGCTGCCCCTCACATTGTTATCCTGCTTCCCATAACTGGGAGGCCCAGAAAGGCTCAATCTTTATACTTAGATTAGGATGGTCAAAATGTTGGTGGCTCCAGGGCCCTGGCAGACACAAATGGAATCTTTTCTGGAGGCAGATAATCAGCCTAAACTTCAAATTTTTCCGTAACTAATTTTTATGACAGGTTTTGCTTTTGTTTATTTTTAGCAAGCTAGCAAAAGGAAAATTACTTAGTCTGATAAAAGGTGTCTACAAACAACTAAACAAAACCAACAGCCATAGCCAAATTATAATAGATAGTGAAAGGTTGTACTGGCCATAAATTTAATTATCTGCAATTTGGGTTGATAGTTTATTTGATCTGCATAATCAGGTGTCTGGAAGGAGGCGGCCCAGAGAAGCTTGGGCCAGGGCCTCTGTGATTCTTATACGTGATGGTTTGGAACACAGATAATGCTATCAGACGGCCCTGGCTCAAATCCTAACACCACTATTTCTTAGCTAATTCAATAAATCCATGGGATCAGTCTTTTCATTCATAAAATAATGAAAATAATGCTTATTTTCAGGGTGACTGAAGTGATTAAAAGGTCTAATATATGAAAATCACTCAGAATAGTACCTGGCACATAGTAAGAGCTATATAAAGATTAGCTACTACAATGGGCTGAATTATAGGCCTCCAAAATTAATATGTTGAAGCCATAACCTCCACTGTGATGGTATTAGAAGATGGGATCTTCGGAAGGTGATTAATTTTAGATGAAGGCAAGAAGGTAGGGACTTCATGATGGGATTAGTGTCCTTATAAGAGGATACTTTGCTCTCTCTCTCTCCTTCATGTGAGAACTCAGCAAGAAAGAAGGTGGCCATCTGCAAGCCAGGAATAGAGCTTTCCCCAGAAATCAAGTTGGCTTAAACCTTGATTTTGGACTTTCCAACCTCCACAACTGTTAGAAATAAATGTCTGTTTAAGCCACTCAGTCTCTGGTAATTTGTTATAGTGCCATGAATATTATTGTTACTAGAACTCCAGTGATTTTCCTTAAGTCTGCCTGTCTCCATGCACACAAAGAAATGCATGAGCTGGAGTTTGCAATGTAAAAACAAAAATATTTTAATGCAGAATTGGCCACTTTGGAGTTGGAGAGCTTATCTCCAAAAAATAATGACACCCTGGTGGCATATAAGTTATGGATTATATAGGGCAAAATCATAAAACAGTATGGGTTAGGGGTCATGCTAAGAGCTGATTGGTCGCAGGGGAGGGAAGGGTACATTTCATCAGGTCTTGAGGATAGTTCTGAGATCTTTTCTGGCATCCCTCTGTGCAGTCTCATGGGAAAGTAGCAAGGGGGCTGTTC
>NW_028073527.1:0-2424 GCF_014824575.4 Sturnira hondurensis | reverse complement strand
GTCTGAAGACTGATCTAGTTTTGGCTCCAGACTGGTGTTTAGGGGAGCATGTACAGGTGTGAGTGTCCCGTATTTGTGGTGTGTGTGTGCATGGACGTGTGTGTGTCTGTTTGAGCAGGTAATGACAAGAAGAATGATTTATCAAGGTTAGAAACAAATGGAAATGGGCATTTAATTAAGCCATTTAATGAAGGGCTAATGTTGATGATCTTGGCCACATTCCTTTGTTAACTTGACTTTCACATTATAACTACAAAAACATCTAAAAAGTGATATTTTGAAAGCCCAGCAATTATAGCATTTCCATGGACACACAGTAAGGAAAGAGAATTCTGACTGGAAAATCTCCGAGGAGCAGAGGATACTCGCTACAAATGCCTTTTCATTGAATGGGGAAAAAAAGGGGGAACTTGGTAAACGCTTCCCCTTTGCCCTCCCTACCTCTCCAGGCCAGCCGACAGCCAGCTGCCTTCTCATCCCCAGACAAAAGAAGGTATTGGAAAGTTCAGCACAATGTGTACTAACAGCTGAGGCTCCGGACACATAAGAGGATCCCAAACACATGTTTGTCACCTTTAAAAAAAAATCACATTGCTTTTCTAAATGTAGATAAAGTTTTATTTTTGTAAAATAATACTTACTGGGACTCCGGTTTTCAATTGAAAATATCACTGAAGGAGAGGGGATAACAGGAGAAAGGCCATCAAGGAACATGTATAAAGGACACATGGACAAAGCCAAAGGGGTAGGTTCAAAGGTGGGAGGCGGGGATGGGTGGGGTGGGGGTGGTGGAGGGGTAAAAATGAAGACAACTGTACCTGAACAATAATAAAAATAAATTTAAAAATGTATAAAACCAAAAAATGCAAAGAAAAATCAAATCACCCATAGCATTCTTAACTCCTTTGTACATTTCTTTCTAGTCTTTATTCTATATACGTGATCAAAATTATGGTCATGCTGGAAATAGTTTTTTATATGTATTACGATCTTTGACAAGGTAATTTATAATGACTATATGATATTTCACTATGTAGATTTGCTTAATGAATCACCCAACATGGCAAATTAAGATGGTTCCTAATTACTCGACACTATGAACAACACTGCAATGAAATGGTTATAAGGTTGTAACCCTCCATCCACGCTCCTCCAGTCACCAAGAAGTCACTGAGCAAGGCCAACAGGGTGAAGCAGACTCCAATCTGCAGGAAAAATGAGCCTGGAGGGTATGTTTTTCATATCTTTCTTCTGTCTTCTCTTCGATCCTAATTAGAGTAAATCTTCTGGTGTAGGAAGTGGGAAAAAGTAAAATTATGAACTTCGGCCTGGAGAGTGATAGGAAGTCTAGGTTAAATAATTTATGAAGATGATTCCTGCTCAGACATCTCCTATAAAGGGGCTTTAATTCCTTCAAAATTACACCCTACAATGACATTCTATTATGCATTGGCACTCATGCAAAAACTCAGCAAATAATTATAGGCAGGTAGGAAGGAAGAAAGAAAAGAAAGAAGGAAAGAAGGAAGGAGTTAACCATATCTAGGCAGGAAGAGTATAAAATAATATTTACCAACAACCCCAATAGCACCCATGGCCACTAATGAAACTGAGCAGAAGACCATCCATTCACTCTATTTATTGTAAGAGGAAAAACCAACCATAGCCACTTACAATACCCTATCAGACTTGTAAATAGGCTACTAATCTTATCTTGAATAAAAAGCCAGAAGTTTGCCTATAGATGCAGAGGTGTTCAATCTGTGGCCCGTGGGCCGCATGCAGCCCAGGATGGCTGTGAATGTGGCCCGACACAAAATTGTCAATTTACTTAAAACAGTATGAGATATCTTTGTGATTTTGCGTCATAATGTATCTACTGTGTGGACCAAGACAACCTTTCTTCCAGTGGGGCCCAGAGACGCCAAAAGGTTGGACACACCTGCATACAGTCAAGAGGAAGGAGCCCCAAATCATTAGGTCCAGGATCAAACAGGACTCACACTTACTAGGGTTTGAGAGGCGGTGCGTCCTAGAAGTACCAAGTAGAATGTGGAAAGATCACATCACAGGGGTTCCTTCTTCATGAGACCATGCAAGGGTGCTCTCTTCTGCCTACCTAATAATCCACTTCTGCTTACTATTCAGGTCCTAGAAGAAACCTCGCATAGGTAGTTCAGATTCCCCACCCCACTCCCTTTCATATACATTGTCCACAGAGATCAAGTCAAAGGACTGGAGTAGATAAACCATCTCATTGAGTGGGCTTTTCCTCTTTTGTCCCCCAGTTTTTTCTTTTTCTTTCTTTTATAATGAAATGACAGCTTCCCATTGTCAAGAAAACCTTTTCAGCAGGTTTTTGATGCTGATATTTATTCAGCATCTGTGTATCAGACATAGTTCCAGAAATGTACAGTAGAATCT
>NW_028073526.1:0-524 GCF_014824575.4 Sturnira hondurensis | reverse complement strand
ACAGTGTCTTGAATTGTGCTTCTGAGAGGCTGGCAATTTCTCGGTTGCTTAGCGTTATCGGCTCTGGGACTTTGAGTTCTTCTTGCTCCATCTTTTGGGCTGTTCGTGCCTGTTACGTAGCAGGATCGGAGCCCTAAAGTGTTCACTAGAGCAGGGCAACTCAGTCACTGGGTTGTGACATTGTATGTGGGGGTGGGGTCAAAGAGGGACAATGGCTTCCCATCTGCCGCCTGCCGCCAAGGCCCCCACCGGCACCGCAGCCACCACCGTCACCAGGCCCACGCGCTTCGTCCCACTGCACGCGAGTGTGCCACGGCCATCAGCCCTCCACCACTGGGTTCGCCCCCTGGGGCCTGTGTGGTCCGTCTCTGTGCGCGAATGTGCGACCGCGGTCAGTCTGCCCCGCACCCCGACTGGTTCCGGGCCACTTGCGCGCCTAGGTCGGGGGATCTGTCCTGCCCGACCCAGCTCCGCTGCTGGCTCCACCTCTCTTACCGTCCCCGTTGGACGGTTTGTAGTTGTGG
>NW_028073525.1:0-1072 GCF_014824575.4 Sturnira hondurensis | reverse complement strand
GCAGAGAGTTCATTGTAGCTCCCCTGTAGTTTCTGGGAGCTCGTTGTAAGTTTTTTGAATTTCCTGATAACCAGTGCTTTGAATTCCACATCTGATAGTTAACTTGCCTCTATTTCATCTAACATTCTTTCTGAGACTTCCTCCTTTTCTTTCATTTGGGGATTGTTTCTTTGTCTTCCCATTGTTTGTGATACTCTTCTTGTTGTCCTCAGATTCTTAAATCAATCTATTCTGGCTCCCTGGGTTTATGGTGTGAACTTCTGTGGTAGGATACTTGTGAAATTCAGTGGTTCAATCTCTTGCAGGTATCTTGGTGTCCTCCGCTTCCACCTACTCCTTTCTTTATTGTGCGTGTGTGATCAGTTGGAGGGGGAGGCAAAATGTTTTATGATTGCTGAAGATTATTTTATGTTATTTACAGACACAGTTGGCAGAGAAGAAATAGACAATCTTTAGACTATGTATAGAGTTAACCATGTTCTTCGACCCAGCATAAGTTAAGTCTCTTGTTGGGAAGTGGAGGCTTGTGAGTTGTATCTAGAAAGCAGTGTGGTGGCGGGTGTCAGATTTGAGGTAAGGTGAGAGTACAGGTTAGTAACTAGGTGTAGTGTGTGAGTAAATAGAGTAATAGAATTCAGGCACCTTTAAGGTGGTCTAAGGTCCGAGAGATGTGTTATGAATTATTAGTGTTGTATAGAACAGCTCTTATTTACAATAATATTAGAGCAACACTCACTTGATAGACTCTATGTGATCTGTCTAAATGGGGGTTATAGAGCTTGGGTAGTGTGGCAAAGGAAAGCCATTGAAGTGTAGAAAATTAGCAATACACTGTGGAGGAAAGAGCAGTGGGAACCTGCCAGGTAGTACAATACCACCAGCCAGGACTAAGAAACCTGTACAGAAAGAGGAGGGATACAGAGATATTCTTAAAATAAAAAAAAAGAAGTAAGAATAATGCAAAAAAAAAATAATACACCTAAAAGAAAACTAAGCAACACACAAAAAAACAATCCATCTCACACACACACACACACACACACACACACACAAGTCAGGAGAAAAGAGGAAT
>NW_028073524.1:0-527 GCF_014824575.4 Sturnira hondurensis | reverse complement strand
TCTAAGAAGGGTGTTTATCTTTTTTTGTAGAGAATTTACTTACACTCACTGTTTCTTTTAGAAGCCTTCTTTCAAAGATTTTGTCTGTTTGTACCAGTTCATCTATCAGTTAGAACTAATGTTAGATAGTTAGAACTAACTATAACTTTAGAACTAACAGATAACTTTAAGCCACACTTTATAAACAGGATGTTAGAACTAACAGATAACTTTAAGCCACACTTTATAAACATATGGCTTTCAGACTTTGTATGCTACTGGATGGGAGATTGCATACTAGCAACATGGTAATTGGGTCCTAACCTCTACTGGTAAGGTAGATTTTTTTAAATATGGGAAGCTTTTATTTTTATTTTTTAATTAAATTTATCAGGGTGACATAACCTAATTAATCATATAGGTTTCAGGCGTACAACTCCATATTTCTTAAAAGCAGCTTTTCACATTGGCATTCCCTTAAATAAGGCACGAAGTACGTTCAGCACCATCTGCCAACAAGCCCGCCCCACCTGTTTTTGCCCTGCCAG
>NW_028073522.1:0-2790 GCF_014824575.4 Sturnira hondurensis | reverse complement strand
GTTTATCTCTTACAGGTAACGTTTATTATCCTGAATTAAATTCCTATTCTTGTGCTATGCAGAGAGAGGGAGGCACCAGGAACAAATCATTTCGACTCAGGAAACAATGACACAGGTTGGTTATCGCCTTGTGCTAAGGAGGGCAAGAGCAGGCGTCTCCACGGAGAGCGGCCAGAGAGCGCTGCATGGAAACCTGGAGCAATGCCAAGGCCACATCCCACACGCACCACGAATTACATTTCTCAATCCGACCTGCCCTGCGGCCGGCCCTATGTGACCCACTGCATGTGCACCCCTTGAACTTTACAGAAGGTTAAGGACAATTATCCACATTAAAAAAAAAAACACCGTAGAGAGGATTCACTACAAATTTTCTTTAAAGTGGAGCCAGTTTAGTTCATTTACACTTTTACTACTGAACGGCTTATCAGGCGCGGGGCCAGAGAGGCAGGAGCCGCATTGCCAAGTCAGAATGGTGATAAGGTAGCTCTGAGATGGGCACCTATGCACACAGGCAAATGTGATTCTCCTTACACATATTTGGCCGACCTTCCACACGCGGCGCCCCCCCCCACCTCGTCCTCCCCCCAGGAGCACATCCCTCATTCCATCCAGGGAGGTATAGTTATGTCGGAAAAAACCACTTACAGCTCAGTCTGCTTGATGAGTAGCCTTTTGTTTATGAAGGACAGCTCATGCGAGTGCACGTTGTTCTCTCCGCTGGCTTGTTCTTTGCTAAAAATTACTTTGTGTTCAGAGGAGAGCAAGATAGTGAGTGCAGACTGTGAAACACGAAGGAGCAGAAAACATCATGAACAGGGAGTCACTGCACCATCTCTGTGAGGGATCTGCCCTTGGCTTTGGGAAGTCATTCCCCAAACCTGTCCCTGCTGGTGAGTCTAGCTGGCTTGCTTGGGGATTTGTTGTCCCCCCAAATTTTGTTGTTATTTTGAAATTTTTTTTGTTCGCTGGTGGTAGGACTTTAGTTTTAGAAAGGGCACGCGTCAGATTGAGAGATGTCAGGTTAAAAATAAAATAAACCAGAGTGCAAAGGTACTTAAATTTCTTTCAGTTGTGAACTTTGACATCAGTGTATCAAATATGCTGTTGACCGAGCTGCAAACTTGAGTACGGAACCCAAGCTCAATGCAATGCGTTAAATAGATGTTGTCCCTGTACTCCAGGTGCTTGCAGTATGCAACTTCTGAAATGTTCCAGGATCATACAATTCAATAGCTATACTTAAGCTTTTCAGCCAAAACCCCCCACCCAGAAAACAGAGAGATGGTGGGAAGGATACTGAACTCCAGTCTGGAGAGTGAGGCTTAAGCTTGACTTTGGTGCTGAGCCCGCTGCGTTACTGTGGCCACTTCATTTCACTTATCTGGAGTTCCAGATGGAAAGCACTCTGTGCTGTAATTATCACAGAGTAGGGGAATTTTACTGTGTTGAAGGTGAAATGGCTTTTCCTGAATATTTTTCTGTAAGAACATGGCAAATCCACTTTCAGAGGAAGCATTAGCACGTTGTTAATAAAGCTCCCGAACCTGAAATCTCCATTATGAGCCCTGTCTTACTCTCTAAGTAATTCAAGTCCAAGCAGATCGTTGTTTCTCCCTCCCCTGAGCTGTCTGGACAACTGCCTTCCTTGGCTTTTGTCTGGCAGAATTGGTTGATGTGACACGTTGGTATTTAGTAGGATACTTGAGTAAATTTGATTCTGAATGTCCACTCTGTGTCGAAACTGAGATGCAGTAAAATGGACAACGGCCAGAAAAAATCAGCCCCTAGGCCGGCCAGGCCCTGGATCATTCAGTTAGATTTCCTGGGTGGGAAATCTCTAAGTGTAAACTTTTTTTTTTTAAATTTTATTTATTTATCTTTAGAGGGGAAGGGAAGGAGAGAGGAGGGAAATATCAGTGTATGGTTGCTTCTCGTGCATCCCCTGCAGGGAACTGGCTCCTGCCGGAATCTGGCCTGCAACCCAAGCATGTGCCCTGACTGGGAATCGAACTGCGATTGTCTGGTTCACAGGCCCGTGCTCAATCCACTGAGCTACACCAGCCAGGGCCTCTAAGTGTAAACTTAAACACACCCCCATCTATGTGCAGAACACTGTACTCCTAGGAATTTAGCACAAGTGTCCAGGCAGCCAGCAATGATGGCTGTAGACCGAAACCAAACTTTCTTGCCCTCGAGAAGTTAATAGTGTAGGTAGGAAGACCAACCATTTGAGGACAATTGCAGAGCCGATAGAACACACGTGGAACATCTGTGTGGCCAGGAGATGTCGAATAATAGAGGAGGCTTCTGGGAGGAATTCGGCTGTCAGTCTAGATGGGGTCACGGGAACCATTTAGATTACACGAGAGCTCTCTCCATTTCCGTGTTTCGGTAAGATGGCTCTCTCAATGGAGGGATGTGATTTTTCCCTTCTGAGAGGAAGAAGAACAGGACTTCTTATGTTTTCCATTCAGTGAAAATTCAGTACGTTTTTTTTTCCTGCATTATTAGAATCTAAACTAGAGAGAAACATCTGGACGAAATAGTCCATTTTTAAAGGGATGTATTTTCTATAAGGCAGGGAGTTTTTGCTCTCTCTGTTTTTCTCTGCCATCAGACTTCTGTCCCTTTGTGTTCCTTTGACCGTACTCCCTAGCCAGGCGGCGCACTGAGCAAGCCTGCATTTGAGAAAATGGTTCACGACGGGTCAGTCATTCTCTCTGACGCAGTTATATGCAGAGATTGCTAAGCGGGTCTGTTGTAAACCAGAAAGCCCCTTAAACGTTT
>NW_028073521.1:0-650 GCF_014824575.4 Sturnira hondurensis | reverse complement strand
TGGCAGCGGGTCTTGTTCCCACAGCCGGGCACGGCTTCCAGGATATAGAGGTGTTGTGCAGGCGCCAGCACCCTGATGGCGTCCGGGTCAGCATCCCGGATCTGCTTGCACATGTCTAGGTCTCCAGTGTTATGCACAAAGGACTCCGCGTACTGCGGGAGCTGCAGGCTTTACTGGTAAACTACATTGGTGCGCAGAGTCGGACTAGAACCTGGCTGGCAAACGCAGTTGTAGAGCCCTACCTAGCAGCACCAGCTGCGCCAGTTCTTGGAAATTTTAATCCTCTCTTTCAAGGGGAAAACAAAATAGCAGTAAAGTTTTCTTTTTAAAAGAAAGGATAGAGCCAGGCTGGGGTGGTGGGGGAGGGTTGGGTGGAGGGAAGCAGAAACTTGAATAACAATTTAAAATGTTTATTAAAAAAGAAAGAAGAAAGAAAGAAAAGGATAGGACCAGAGACAAAAAACATCCTAAGAATCCTGAGGATAGAGAAGCGTAAAAGCAGCGAAGGGAGTTCCCCAAGCATCCCGGAGCTGCAGGAGGACAGGGAGTGGGGCTTGCCCCTAACCAGGATTCAAGCACCCATGCACTGGGGGTGGGGCAACTGATCCCAGAGGCCCTTGGGGCCAGTAGGCTCTGGTGGACACATGTGC
>NW_028073520.1:0-544 GCF_014824575.4 Sturnira hondurensis | reverse complement strand
AATTTCTCGGTTGCTGAGAGTTATCGGCTCTGGGACTTTGAGTTCTTCTTGCACCATCTTTTGGGCTGTTTGTGCCTGTTCCGTAGAAGGATCGGAGCCCTAAGGTGTTCACTAGAGCGGGGCAACTAAGTCGCTGGGTTGTGACGCTGTATGTGGGGGTGGGGTCAATGAGGAACTATGGCGCCCCGTCTGCCGCCTCCTGCCATGGCCCCCACAGGTGCCGCAGCTGCCACTTTTACCAGGCCCGAGAGTTTTGTCCCACTGCACGCGAGTGTGCCACCGCCGTCAGCCCTCGCCCCCTGGGGCCTGCGTGGTCCGTCTCTCTGTGTGCAAATGTGCAACCACGATCAGTCTGCCCCACACCCCAGCTGGTTCCGGGCTGCCTGCGCGCCTAGGTCGGGGGATCTGTCCTGCCCGACCCTGCTCACTGCTGGCTCCGCCCCTCTTACCATCCCCATTGAACGGTTAGTGGTTGTCGGACTTCCGTATAACTCAATTTTCTGTTTTTTTGCTGTGTCTTTGTTCTCCAAACCTTTGTTGTATT
>NW_028073519.1:0-523 GCF_014824575.4 Sturnira hondurensis | reverse complement strand
CATAGTATTTCTAGCAAGTAGGGAGAAAGTGCCACCTAATTCACAATTCAGCATCTTGAACTAGATCAAGATTATATCTAAATCATCCCCAGGTACTGAGGGTTACGGATCTCTTGTTACAGTTCCACAGGCTCTCTGGAAGAATGTTCTCTGCAGTCCTTACCACTCAGAAGGGTGCCTCGTGGGTGGCTTAAATAAAAAAGTTGTAACCCAGTATCCTGGGCATTATCCTCAAATTATAATAAATGGATATGTACATAGGGTTTCTACCATTCACAAAGTACTGGTACTTATCTTACTTTCTTTACGAATGATGAATCAGGTTCAGTATGATTCCCAAAATAATGAGAGAGACCCAGAGCTTAACCCTAGCCTTTCTGGCTCTGGGGCCAGTGCTCTTTACCCCTAATAGAATCTCAGTTCTGGAAAAGACCTTAATTGGTAGTATTTCTGTTGCCTGAATCTCTTCTGCAACATTCTTGACACAGTGGGCAGTTAGCTTCTGTTTGAGTTCTGATTACTG
>NW_028073518.1:0-617 GCF_014824575.4 Sturnira hondurensis | reverse complement strand
CCCTCGGGAGCTGTGTGACCTTGGGCAAGTGCCTCCACCTCTCTGAGCCTGAAAGTGGAAATGAAGGCACCTGCCAGGCAGAGTTGTTGGGAGCCTCCTGCAGCTGTGACCGATGGCCTGAGCCATCCGGGCTCCTGCTCCAGGGTGTGGAGGTGGGACTCAGCTGGAAGGACACTGTTTGGTGGTGGCCAAGATGGGCCACGGTCTAGCACGAGTCAGATGACTGAGTGGATGCTTGCTGTCCTCACCGCCTCCTTGGGAAGCCATCTTCTCCCCTGAAGTTGAGATGTCACTCCTGCCTTCAGGTTCCCACCCTGACCTTTATTCTCCTCTTAAAACACATGGACAGGATGCTGCTGTTCTTGGGAGAAAAGCTCAAATTCCTTAGGTGGCATCTGGGGCCCCATACAGTCTGGCCCTCACTTCCCCTCCTCCAGCCTCATTTCCCACCAGGCTCCCCCACACTCTGCCCTCCAATCACACAGGCCTCGGAGCCTCCACGGCCCGACAGCTGCCCATCCTTGGAGCCTTGGTGATGGCAGCTTCCCTGTCTAAGTGCCCCCCATCCCCAAACTCACTCCTCAGATCCCAGATTTGCCTTTCTGGTCTGCAGAGAA
>NW_028073517.1:0-732 GCF_014824575.4 Sturnira hondurensis | reverse complement strand
CTGGACCACTGGCTTAGGAGTCTATACCCTGGAGAATACACTGCTTACAGAGGGAGACCCTATACTGAATGTAAGAACATGAACATAAATGGAGGCCCAGACCCCAAGATCATCAAGAAAGATGTTTCTCTGTCCTTCAGCCAGGGTTCTTCCAGAAAGGCTTGAACAGGAGTAGGGGCTGCAGGCCCCTGAGACAGAATCATCAGGGACTAGAGGGGGCCATTCTCATGCCTCACAGACACCAGAAGAAAATCAGGAAGATGGGGAAATGGCAGAGAGCAGTAGCTCATCAGACTCCAGCAGCGGGGATGAGGATGAAGACTGTGAGGTAAGCAGCTGCAGCTCATCATCCTCAGGGGTCACCTCTGACTCANAGGGCTCTTCTCCTTACATTTTCTTCTTTCTATCCTCTCCTGGAAAGAAAACATGCCTTTATGAAAAATAGGTATCTGTGTAGGACCTTCTGGTTCTCCTATTCCCCAAGTCTACCCCACATAGAAAAACCTCATGCAATTAAGGCTCTTGGAATGAACAATGAGATGATCGGGCTGTGGACAGCACACAGGGATGGATGGAGTGTTCTGAGATCAGAAGTTTTACTAACCGTTGTTCTTCCTGTCCAAAGCAGTGGGGACATGCTGCGCCAATGGACTTTCTCTGTGGAACTGTCTCTCAGGACGCTAGCACTGGAACTGGGAAGTGGAAGATTTGACTGATTGGAAGTAAGATAGT
>NW_028073516.1:0-956 GCF_014824575.4 Sturnira hondurensis | reverse complement strand
AGAAGACCAGTGCCCTCACAAAGGGTCAGAGCACAAAATCCCATTCCCAGGCACTCCCCGAGACTCCGGCACAGGGATGCTAGCTCAGAATGGACTGGAGTCACACAAAGAAACTGGGTTGTGTATGTAGCTTTGAAGATAGGGCTGGAGGGACAGCCAGGAAGGTCCCCGGGCTGTGCCCCTCTCCCACACCACCCTCAGGTGCCAGCTCTCCTGGGGAAATGCGCTAGCCCCACCATCCTGACTCAGAGACCCCACCCTGCCAAGCTCCTTCCAAGTTCCTGCCCAGTGGAGGGATCAGCAAATTGTGGCCAGCCTGGGTTCACACATCAGACTTTCTTGGAGGTTCTCAAGGAGGATCAAGCAGACTCAGGGGGTGACACAGATGCACAGGGAGAAACGCAGTAAAGTAGTTTTAGGGCAAGGGCCAGTTTTACCTGAGTGTCCGACTAGCACCCCTCCCCCACTGTACAGGCCGGAGATGAACTAGCCCCATCCTTGTGGCTCACTGTGGCCCAGGCCTGCCTCACACTCTGCAGAGGGATCTGAAGCCTGTGGCCAGCCTGGGACTATGATGTGGTCTTTCCAGGAAAGCTCTCGATGAGGTCCAGGTGGAATCAGAGGGTGTCAGAGCTGCACAGGGAAGGAGACTGGTTGTGTGGCTCTGAGGTGAAGGCAGCTTTTCCCTGCGCACCCCCGGCTGGCACCATGGTTCGGTGCAGAGGCCTCCATGCACATGGCTAACTCCACTGCCTGCTTCCTACCCCCAACTCCCCGCCTGAGGACTCTGAGACCCGGCTCTACTGCAAAGGTCTGCAGGTCCCGGGCAGTGGCAGCAGACCCTGAGACATTTGCTGAGTAATCTCAGACCCACACTGATGCTGAGCTTAAATCTGCATCAACCTGGTAAAAAACCACTTGCCCCTGCTTGGTGACTCAGAAGCTGCCTCACACAA
>NW_028073515.1:0-15675 GCF_014824575.4 Sturnira hondurensis | reverse complement strand
TCACCTCCCCAGAAGGCAGCGTCACCACAGGACTTCCCACTCTCTGGGGTCCCTCATTCCCCAGGTTCAGAGCATTAAGGACGTTTCTTTCCTCATCATCTTTCTCCTCCTGTGATCTACTACCAGCGAGGGCTTCTGACATCCCTTTATCCTTCTGGACCACTACGTGCTTCTCTCTAGAACTACTCACACAGTTCCCACAAAGCAAACAAGCCCTTCGGAGCAAAAACAATACACGTGGTGTAAAAAACCGAGTATTTCCCCCTGCTATCTCCCACGATTCCAGCTCCATTATTGCAAAAGAGAGCAGTCAGAAACCAAGCCTTCAAACCTAGACGATTTTCCGTCTCTGCTCCCTCCCCGCCTCCTTTCCTTTTCACCTTTCCAGGAGTGATTAGGTGGCCGATGCCCTCAGGAGCGCAGAGAAATTCTCAGAGCCTGGGAAAATTCCAAAGCCTCACTCTCTCGCACCTCAGGGGGGTCTGTCTGCCACGGACATTTAGCGCCCCACGTGGGGCGCCAAAAACTCAGACTGAACAAGGCCTCCGAGGCGGGGGCAATACTTGGCCCACGGAGGGATGCCAAAACCTACTACACAAAACACAGGCCCCTCCCAAGTACCGTATACTAATATATATTGGGCCCTTGTGTCCGCCACCAATTGCAAAGACAACTCTCAAGGCCACAGATTTGGGAAGAGGAAACAAAATGTTTATTGAATGCTATTTAGGCCTAATGCCTTCATTAAAATATTGAACTCTTTAAGGCTACACACCTACACACACACACACACGCACACACACACACACGCAGTGCTCCCTTCTCCCACTGTCCCAACTCTGTGTACCGAAAATCAGGAAAAGAGCACAAGTCCGTTTTTCAGGTTGCTGGCACTGTGGGCTGTGTCGCCTGTCCAGGCAGGATCTCCAATGAACCCAGAGACATGCAGCACCTCCCGCTGGCAAGAGTTCTTTGTACCAAGTTCCAGTCAAAGTCTTTCCCGCTTTGCAGGCCACTTGGCCCAAAGAAGCGCCGCGAAGCCGCGTGGGCCTCGTCTTCCAAAGCCGCACTCCACCAAAGGCGCGTGTCTTTGTTCTTCCCCTGGCCACGGGGATCTCCATTCTGGCAAAGCTGCGTGGTTTTCCCTTTCACCTGGCCGAGAGGGGGTCCTCACTCTGCCGAAGCCGCGTGGCTCTCCCCCTCAACTGACCAACAGGGGCTTCCTCTCTGTGCTAGAGGCACATGGCTCTCATCCAGGCACTCTCTCTGAGCCTTAGCCTCAACACTGACCCTCTCCCCCCTGCGCCCTCTTACATCCTGGGCAGCAGCCACTTACTTCCCTCTGGCTCCAAGCATGGCCACAGCTATGTGACATATCTATCAAACCAGTTAAAGGTTATAGATACCTTAAATGACCATTCCAGAGGTTAGCTGCAAAACTCTTTCTATGCAAAACAAATCTCAATGGCCCTGCTCCACTCGTCCCTTCCACCAACTGACACCTGACTGGCGGGGGAGGGGGCAGGCGGGCGGTGAGGAGATTTTAATCATATTTCCTCCGATATGCCTGCACACTCTGAGTTCTGGACACCATTCCAAATCTTTTCTGGGCTGCACCCTGTATCGATCCCTCCTTTTAGATTTACATCCACTTTATCATCCTATAAAGGAAAATGGACAAAGGTCTCATCTTGTTGGAACTGCTTCAGGCGGGTCATGGACGTCATCCTACCCTACCCCTGGGTCAGGGGTGCCCTGAAAGGGGGCGGGGGTGCAGCATGCAGGGAGTCCTTCCTGTAAGGGGAAGGGGCCTCACACGGTCCTGGTCAGTTGGCTGCCTCCAGGGAGTCGCAAGCTTGGTGCCCAAAGGCTGGTGTTACTGGACCTTTGGCCTTGTGGTCAGGTCATATTCTGGAGGGTAGAGATTAGGCAAGAAATTGGAAGCACAATTAGATCCGAAGCATTAAAGAAGAAAGGCAGGGACTTCAGTAAAGAATGGCTTATGTACTGGAAGGTGTACAAGGCATGCCACACCTATCCAAGAGTCTTGTGGCCCACTATATTTCACTCGGGCTCGGGGGAATACGTTAAGATTTCCCCCCTCTCAGATATCGGAGCCCTTTCTGTCCTAGCCACCAAGAGAGAAGAGGGAAAATCAGTTCTAAAGTGAAGCCCACGGACCAGCCCAGCCCTTCACCAACCCAACTACTTAGTTCCGCCAAACCCATGAGACTCAGGGGGGCGATGATGGACAGGGGCTACTTAAATGAGGCCTATATTGTAACTAATCATCCGTAGGCATAGGCAGGTCACAGGCACACACCCTAGGGAAACAGAAGAACACACGGGTTCATTCACACAGCAATCCACACCACAACCTGTGCCTGTGAGACTGTGTTTTGGCAAGGCCCTCCATTGCAAAGCCCTTCCCGCCCGCACATTGAACAGGGGCCATTTGAAAGGTCCTCTGCACCTGTAAATTGTACGCCTTTGGTGACACCGCAAACCCGGTTTCAACTCTTCAATGGAAACAAACTTTCAAAACATTTAGCGGCGCCATTCTGATGTCTAATATTGAGCATTGTGATTTTCCTTGAAGTACCATTTTTTTCCTTAAGATCACCGTCACCGTTAGAATAGGTTGTACTTTGCGTCCCACTTTTGATATGGAACTTTGTTCCTTTGCATGAACACACCAAGAGCCGCCTGGATCACTTATGACCCTTCAGTCCGCTCTGCTGGAACTCACACAGGGAAGCCTTAGACTGACTTCTCAGTCTGCCCCTCGGGGCACAGAAGCAGAGCCACACATCTGCCAGCTGGCTTCGCCTGTACTAGTCGTTTCCCTCAAGTCCTTGAGCCTCTATGGCAGCTACAGGTCCCTCTTTAGCCGTCTTTTAGGAAGGCAACCGTCCGTCCTTCCTTCCCCGGAAAGACCGGCACGAACCGCACCCCCAACCAAAGCACCAGAGGCTTTTCTCCTGGGCTTTGGCTAGTTTCAAAAGCCAATCCCAGTTCTCCGGGGCCGTCCGGTGACCACCAGAACCCATACTCGCCCCTGTCGGGCCTGACATTACAGTCAAAGTCTTGTTGAAAGAAACCGCTACTAGAGACCGGTCTTATGGGTGTTATGCAGAGAAACTTTACAGCATCGTTCATTCTTTCAGAGTGCCAGACCCTGGAGGGATCAGGTAGGGAGAAAAATACAAAGCATCATGGAAAATCCTTTTCCTTTTTCACTTCCTTACACAGTAGGGAGTTTCAAGCTCTTCTAGAATCCTCAGTCTCCTTTTCCGAGCAGAGAGAGAGGAAACGTGGAAACAGAGTTCGGAAACAATACACAGGTAGAGGCACTCTCTCGCACCAGGGCATCCACTGTTGCCTCGCACAGACATGCACCTTCAGGCCCGGGCTCTTGGCAGAGACAGGCTGCTTTGCCTCAGGCTGAAGCACTTATCAGCCCCAAATGACGCTTCCTGGGTCCCGGGGGGCAGAGGCATTCACCCCAGCAGGCTGCAGTGACCTTCACTGCGTCTTACCATACAGGTTTCTAATCAGAAACACAACACAGGTGAGAAATTTGCTCTCTCCCCGCAAAACCAGGAAACAAACAGTTGAGCTTTCCTTTCCTCCAGGTTTCAAACTTTCACATCCTTCCTACATATTTCTACTCATCTAGATTTACCCATCGTTCTCTCTTAACCTTGGTTCCTCTCTCACGTCAGAAGGGCTATACTTAAACTCAGTAACTGGCAGCTAAAAGTCCCCAGCGCTACAGGTACCTTCCACTAAAATCCCTTAGATTGGTAGGGATGTTTTGCACCTTTCTGAAGCTTAGACCTTGGAAATACCCCATAAATCATATCACAGACCTGATATAATGTTGTTCTGGACACCATTCCACATCTTTTTCGAACTGCACCATGTATCAATCACTCTCAGACCACAGTTCATGGCCTTCAAGACCAGAGCCATTACTATCAGAACCAGTTACACACACAACCTGACTGCTGCAGTGCCTACAACCCAACAGCATATAAGCCCATAATCTGAAGAGAAGCCTTAGCCACTTCCAAGATGGTGGTGCTCATGCACATGGGATCATCCAACATGGTGGCACCCATGTCAATGGAGTCATCCAAGATGGTGAGGCCCATGCATGTTCTGTCCTCCATGGTGGGGCACTCACGTGGCTCATCCATTTTACCAAAAATAGCATCACTCCAACTTTTGTTCTGCCCGCCTGCAAAGGTCCTAGGACTCTGGTTTCAGGAGCCTCAGAAGATCCTAAGGCCCCTTCCTCCCAAGGGTGTGGAGGCACCACAAAGCCACCCTCCACCCATTGGGGGTGGTGTGCAGAGGCTGCAGTCATCAAATTCAGGTGAAGAACCGGCTCCTCCCACCTATGAAGGTTGGGGCCCTGCAACTCCCTTTTCGGGAGTCAAGGAGGCCACTGCCAACCCTTGGTGGGGTGCGTGTGCAGAGTCCACTTGCAGAGGTGGCGACTCTCTTGTGGAGACTTCTCCCACTCGCAGGGCAGCACAAGCCGTAGTGGGCCTCACCTCTCCAGAAGGCAGCGTCATCTCAGGACTTCCCACTCTCTGGTTTCCGTCAATCCCTGGGTTCAGAGCATTAATGGGGGGGGGGGCTGGTGAGGACATTTTAATAATATTTCGTCCCATATTCCTGTACTCTTTGAGTTCTGGACACCATTCCAAATCTTTTTGAACTGCACCCTGTATCAATAAGAGGAACCAAAGAGTGAACAAAAAAAACTAGAGCAAATGAAATAGAACCAGAGTCATGGAAGCATGGAATAGTGTGACAATGACCACAGGGAGGAGTGGGAAAAGGGTGAAAATATGGGAAAGGGACTAAGCTAGGAACATGTATGAATGAGCCGAGGACATTGACAACAGGGTGGGCCTGACTGTAAGAGTTGCAGGTGGGCTGGGTAAAGGAGGGTAAAGGGGGAAACAATGGGACAAGTGTAATAGAAGAACAATAAAATATTTAGTAAAAATTTCCGTGAGCTGCAGACTCAATATTAGTATGTTTTACTCTTTGTAAACTGTGACTCAGTAAAATATAAAACCAAAAGAAGTAAAAAATAAAAATTAAACCACAAAGCCTAGGCCCAGTTTCTCAGGTGGTTGGAACATTGTTCTATACACCAAAAAGTTGTGGGTTTGATCCCAAGTCAGGGCATGTGCTTACGTTGAGGGTTCAATCCCTGGTTAGGGAGTGTCGGGGAGGCAGCCAATTGATATTTCTCTTCTGTCTTTCTTTTTTTAAAAATATTTTATTTATTTATCTTTAGAGGGGAAGGAAAGGAGAGGAGGAGAGAAACATCAATGTATGATTGCCTCTCATGTGTTCTCTGCTGGGAATCGGCCTGCAACCCAGGCAAGTGCCCTGACTGGGAATTGAACCACGATCGTGTGGTTCACAGGCTCGTGCTCAGTCTTCTGAGCTACACCAGCCAGGGCCTCTTTCTCCCTTTCTTACCCTCTCTCTAAAATTAGAAAAAATATCTTTGGGTGAGGATTAAATTATTTTAAAATTCAATGTTATAAAATATGGCCAATGAAGAAACTTAACTTAAACTTTTCTTCAAATAAATCCGCAAGATTTTTCCAATTTCTCCCTACTTGACATCTCCCATGTGCCTCCGCCTATTCTCTGCCCACTTCTATCCCTAGTTCATGCTTTGTGTGGTGAGTTTCTAGACAAAAGGGTTCCATTAAAACTGCACATTTAGAAGTGGAAGCCCTGTCAGGTGACAGCCACACTGAAGGTAGAGCAGAGAGTGGGGGGAGTGACATTGATCTCTGCAATGGGAAGGACAAAGCCACACATGGGGGGGCCAACATCAGTGTGAATCCATGGCTTCTTGCCCAGGACCCTTCAGGAAGGCATGCTCCTCCTTGGCCTTGACCCTGGCTCCCAGCAGGGAGCCACCAATGACACTCCCACCAATGACACTCCACCAATGACACTCCCACCAATGACACTCCTTTCTCACAAAACCCGTGGCCCTTCTTATAGTTCTCCTTAAGGCTCTCATGAGTTAGTGACTCTTTGGTCTAGGACCTGAAAAAAGAAATTCTAGAGAGACTTAACTTTTCAAAAGGGGTTCCGCAACACTGGCCCTTTAGGAAACCTCTGGTCAACGACCAGCCCTGGTAGCCATGGCAATATAAGAATGCTTGGAATTCCTTACTGCTGTTTAACTTTGGCAATTCCTACTCTTTGAGACTGACAGACTCTCCTCCTGCCTTTTTTTTGATTTGTTGGGGGGAAGCAGTGTGGTTTATCTATTTTTGCCCTGCTTAAGAAGAGCATGGCAATTTTTTTTGCCAGGGGGTGTTCCTTTAGTTTCATCGTTTTGTGTGCTCTGTGGAGAGGTTTGCAGTAAGTTGCCCTGGGAGGAGTGTTCTATCAAAGAGGTGAGCCCAGGTCGCCTTTATTTGGACAGAAAGGAGCATCCTCTTGCTTTCTGGGCCCCTTTGCTTGTAACTTTGTCAACTGAAGCCATCTGAGTATCATTTGAGTGTGAAATACCACTCTCAACACTGGGTGACATCGTTTCCACCTTCACATGTGCTTCCACAGGACAGTGACAGGGTGGGGGGCGGTGTACCTGTGGGACAGCAGATGCCTAATGTGGACCTTAGAAATGGAAGTCACAGACATGCCAAACCACAGGGTCTCTCTCGTGTATTTTTTAAAAGGAATTTATTTATTTACTTTTAGAGGAGAGAGGGAAGCGGGGAGAGGAAGAGGGAAAGAAACATCAATCAGTTGCCTCTCATGTACGTCCCGACTGGAGGATGAACCCACAACCTAGGCATGTGCCATGACTGGGAATTGAACTGGTGACCTTTTGCTTTGCAGTATGATGCCCAACACACTGAGCTACAGCGGTCAGGGCAGATTTGTCTTTTTGTTGATAGTCTTTTGATGTGAATAACTGTCACCTGATGTCAGGAGAGCCAGAAAGCTCTGTGCCCATAGCGATGGCCTTGGATCCCGCCTTTGCCATCTCCGTCTGTGTGACCTTGACTAAGTTACTAAACCTGTCTGTGCTCAGTTCCGGCTCCTATAAAATGGGGATCATAACTGTCTGTCTGTCACTGTGTGATCCTGAGCACTGAATGTGTTACTATTCATAAGGTGTGTGAAACAGGGCATGATCTGTAGAAAAATACAGGGTGCATGCAGAGTAAGTCTTCAGTGATGGGCAGGGAGTTGTTACGCTTTGCTCAGAGCCACCAAGTCTACCCAGCCATTTCTCTTCCATTCACTGTAGGCGATTCATCACTGTTTGGGGATCGCCTAACGTAAGCTGAACCTTCCCCTTTCCGTTTAACATCTCCTACTGCTACCAACATCTGCTGTGCTCCAATCTTCCTCAAAGCTTCACTCTTTCCACGTCGACAGCTGGTAAAAGTTTAAACTAAGGTATGTGGAGTCTTTCAAGTTTAGTCTTCAGGGAAACGCTTGGGAGCTTGGGAACTTCCCAAGTGTAAAGCTCCCAGCCTCGTGCAGTTGTGAGGTGCATGCCCCAGGCTGCAAGAGTGGGCACCCTGCTGGGGTTAGGAAGCTTATTCCCAAGGAAGTACAGTGTGGAGATTGCTGGGTGTTTCTGCATGGGCACGTGCCTCAGGTCTCCCCTCTGAGTGAACCGTGCCTCACTCCTTTGAGTTCATCAGCAGAGGGAGAAGCCCTGGGCACACCATTTTCTGATTAGCACTGCAATGTCTTCCAGGGGTTCAAATGGAAAAGAAACCCAAATCAGGTGGTCCACAATCTAGAGTTTGCTTCATTGCGTGTATCTGCCTCATGCAAAATGCATCCCAGTCTTTTGAAGTCAGCCCCCAAAGAAGCCAGTACCTAAAGGTCCAGTCTTGAGCAAGTGATGGGTCAAAAAGTAAACAGGTGTGACCTTTTGTATGCAACATATTATAGATCTTCAAGGTCATGCTTATTTTTCATTACAAAAGCATGTGTGTTCTTTCATGAAAACCCATACAAATTATAGAAAAATGTAAGAATAAGAATGAAAGTCTACCCTTCTCAACCCATATGCCTAGAATTACTACTTTGATGAGCACCCTTCTAAATTAAAAAAGAAAATTCACACATCTATTTGTATCCATAAAGAAAATTATACCTTTTTTTTTTTGACACAAATGATCATACCATATGTATTATCTATTCACTTTGTGCCTTTTTTGGTATAATGCAGAAATTTCTTCAGACAGTTTTTCTTAGTAATGGCCACTATACTCCTGGATGTAGCATAATTTATGTAGGCATTCCTCTATTAACGAGCATTTAGGTTTAAACTAAGCATTGAGGTTTAAACTACTTTTCTCAGTAATACATGATAAAACCAACACTTCACCACATACATCTTCACAGCTCCTACACAGGCCTCGGTGTTCTTGGAGTTAAAGGTGGTGGAGGAGAGGTATGAACATTTCACCTTTTGTAAGTTATTGTCAAATTGTGTTTGACAAAATGCCTGGCAAATCAACACCCTCACCAGGGTCACAGATTTCTTGGCATCTTTTACTCTTATATGAAACCTTTAGAACACTAACTGAAGACCAATCTGAAGACCTACATATGACTTAGAGTTAACAAGCACAAGATGCAAACTTTTGCATTCCATTCATAGTTCACTGAGTTGTTTTTCCCCCCCGTTATGGCTGTTCCTGGCTTGACTTGGTGATGCCTTGACCTTGTCTTCAGTGAACCCTGGTCAATGCACTTCTTCAGCAAAAGGCTGGCTCTGGTCCTTAGTTATGTGTCCTGGGCTTGAGCATAGGCATAGCCACCAGCAGATCCTGGAGTGTGTGGGAGTTTGACAGCGATGTCATTCCCATGCTGTACATGGGACTTTGGGAAACTTCTTACATGCAAGAGTTAACAGGTATGGCCACATTCTGAAGCTGCCCATGCGTGCCATGTTCAACGAGAGCTGGGATGTTCCAGACGAAATCTACTACGGGCAAGAGCTCATGTTGCTGGCGAACTTTATGACACCAGTCACATTGTACTTTGGCTCCCTGGCCGTTTGGGTCAGCTGGACCAATGCCCTATACCCAGATTTCTTCCAAGCCTGCTACAACATCTCTGCCTTGTTTCTCATTATCAGCTTCTTTTGTATCACTGTTACCATGAGCTGGAATTTCATTGCAGACATTTATGGCAAGACCACCCTTGACTTTCCACCTGATTTCCCAGTGGGAAGAGAAATGGTAAAAGCGAAGTACATCTCTTATGTGTTGCCAGTAGGCATCTTATCTGCCATCCTCACGCTAGTGAGTGCCCTGCTATTCTCCTATGAATGGTATTCAAAGATAGAGTGGTGCCAAAAGAAACCAACTCCTGTGCTGACAGCTTCAGAAAAAGAGGCCTGAATGCATGGCCTTCTCTCTGGAATGGGTGGGGCAATTGTTTTCTTCAGGACATTTCCTATGTACACGTCCTATTTTCACCACCCAGACATTCCCAATAAAAGAGACTTGGTGTCCTAGCATGTGTCTGAGGTTTATGTGCTTCTTTTCTGCTCTGTTTTCTGCTCTTTCTGTCAAGGTTTTCACGTCCTGAAATCTGTAGGCAAACAAATTCTGTGCAAACTGTCAAGACATAAAGGCAGGCAAAAAATCTGATTCCTGGCTGGCATGGCTCAGAAGATTGGGTTCTGGCCTGCAAACCAAAGGGTTGCCAGTTCAATTCCCGATCAGGGAACATACCTGGGTTGTGGGCCAGGTCCCCACTAGGAGGTGTGCAGGAGGCAACCACACATTGATCCTTCTCTTCTTCCTTTCCCCTCTAAAAACATATAACATATTTTCAAAAATAAACCTTACAAATCTTGAGGAAATCCTAACTGGTTACATTAGAGCAGGGTTTTTCCACCTCAGCATGGCTGACATTTTAGCCTGGGTTGTTTGGGGGCGAAGGGCCACATGTACATTGCAGGGTGTTTAGCAGCATTTGTGGCCTCTACCCAGTAGAAGGTGGTTGCACCCCTTTCCCTCCAATAGAGACTGAACAATGACTCCAGACATTTTCCAATGTCCTCTGGAGGGACACAAAATTGCTCCTCAATAACCACTGGAGGGGACTTCTGACCAAGATGGAGGCATACGTTGTGCAAGGAGGCATACACTTGGGCAACAAATTTAAAAAACAAATAAATTACCAGAAATGCCAGAAAACAGAAGTGGATGGAAGTCCAGCAACAGGGTTAAGAAACATTCATTCAGACTGGCAGGAGGGGCGGTGATGGGCAGCCGAGACAGAGAGGATGCATAACCAGGCAGCAGGTGGTAGACTGGGTGATCCCACATTTCCATGTGGATAAATGAGGAGGAATAACTGAGGAGTAAGACAGACCATGCAACTCGGGGTTCCAGTGAAGGGAAATAAAGGCTCAAAACCTGACTGTAAAAACCTGTGGGGGTTGCAGTGGTGGGAGAAACTCCCAGCCTCACAGGAGAGTTCACCAGAGAGACACAGTATCCTGGGTCATGCACAAACCCACTCACCTCAAAATAAGCACCAGGAGAGCCCAGTTTGCTTGTGGGTAGCAGGGGAAGTGACTGAAAGTGGGTCCAGAGCCAAGGAAGCATCATTATTCTTTCTTGGATCTTCACCCACATACAGTGTCACAATGCAGTGATGTGGGTTGTCCTGCCCTGGTGAATACCTAGGGCTCCACCCCTTACTACATAACAGGTATGCCAAGACAAAAAAAATAAGGCCTACATGAAAGAACAGATCAAGATCCAAAAATAGAACTAAGCAATGAAGAGATAGCCAACCTATCAGATGTAGAGTTCAAAACACTGGTGATCAGGATGCTCACAGAACTGGTTGAGTATGGTCACAAAATAGAGGGAAAAGTGAAGGCTATGAAAAGTGAAATAAAAGAAAATATACAGGGAAGCAATAGTGATGGGAAGAAAATTGGGACTCAAATTAACAATGTGGACAAGAAAGACGACATAAACATTGAACCAGAACAGAATGAAGAAGCAAGAATTAAAAAAGGAAAGAAAGAAAAGGAGAGGCTTAGGAATCTCCAGGACAATGTTAAACATTCCAACATCTGAATCTTAGGGGTGTCAGGAGAAGAGTAAGAGTAAGAAATCTAAAATTATTTGTATAAATAATGGAGAACTTCCTGAATTTAGCAAAGGAAGTAGATTTCCAGGAAGTCTAGAAAGCTCAGAGAGTCCCAAACAAGTTGGACCCAAGGAAGCACATACTAAGGCACATCATCATTACGTTACCCAAGATTAAAGAGGAGAGAATCTTAATGGCGGCAAGAAGAAAGGAGACAGTTACCTACAAAGGACTTCCCATAAGACTGTCAGCTGACTTTTCAAAAGAGACCTTACAGGCAAGAATGGGCTGGAAAGAAGTATTCCATTTTATGAAATACAAGAACCTCCATCCAAGATTGCTCTATCCAGCAAAGCTTTCATTTAGAATGGATGGGCAGTTAACGTGCTTCCCAGATAAGGTCAAGTTCAAGGAGTTCATCGTCATCAAACCCTTTTTATATGAAATGTTAAAGGGACTTATCTAAGACAAAGAAAAAGGTCAAAACTATAAATAGCAAAATGACAACAAACTCACAACTACCAACAACTGAAACTAAACAAAAACACACTAAGCAAACAACTGGAACAGGAACAGATTCACAGAAATGGAGATCACATGGATGGTTATCAGCAGGGACATGGAGGAGGGAGAATGGGGGAAAACAGGCAGGAGAATGGGGGGAAAAGGTATAAATGGTAGGTAGAAAACAGGTGGGGTGGTATAGGAAATGCAGAAGTCAAAGAACTTATAAGTATGACCCAGGGACATGAAGTAAGGTGGGGGAAAGATGGTGGGAGGGAGGTGCAGCTTGGAGGGGGATAAAGGGACAAAAAATGTGACAACTGTAAAGCATATGCAAAAAAAGCACATTTAAAAGAACCAGTGTGTTAGGGTAGCCAGTGGCCCTGGCCAATGGATGCTATGGCATGCTGAGAGTGTTCGGGTGAAAACTAATTATCAAACAAAACCATACAGGCTCAGTACTCCTTAGCATATGTTAGCTTGTGTGTGTGGCTTCCTTTAACTGAAAAGTATCCTGGAGATGATTTTTTCTCCCCAGCCAGGGACATTTGGCAATATTATTGAAGAATGTCATTTTTATGACAATTTTATTTAGAGAGAGAGGAATTGGGGGGAAAGATACATCAATGTGCATGAAACATATTGATCAGTTGCCTCTTGCACTCCCCCAACTGGGGACCTGGTCCACAACCCAGGCATGTGCCCTGACCAGGAATAAATAGCGATCTTTTGTTTTGCAGGGTGGTGCTGAATCCACTGAGCCACATCAGCCAGGGCTGAAAAATGTTATTTTTAAAGTGTAAAACTCTATGGTGGGATTAGACAGCTAGATAGATAGAGCTAATTCATGGATTGGGAAACTGAGGAGATAAGTTGGACAAAAGTGCCTGGAACAGAGAGTGAAAGATAACTGAAAACATGATGGAACACTGAAGAGCCATGGAGCACAGTCTGAGAAGTCCCAATATATCTCCAGGCATTTCAGGGAAATAAAAGCAGATTGTGAAAAAGGCAATGTTGGAAGTAAGGCTGAAACTTTTCCAGAATTAGCAAAATACTGAATCCTCGAATTGAGAAATCTTGTGTCTTGAGTAGGATGAAAAAAAAAATAGTTCCACACCGAGATGTCAATGAAAAGAGATAAGAAACTTCAGATACAAAGAAAAATTCTTCTTAAAAAACCCCAGAGAGCAAACAGAAATTCATGATAAAGGATTTAGAATTAAATCAACACAGCCCAAATTTCTCAAGAGCATAAAGGGTAAAATGATGTTTCAGCCCCATGAGTGTGGCTCAGTGGGTTGGGCAACATCCTGCAAACTGAAAGGTCATCAATTTGACTGAAAATCAGGACACATGCCTGGGTTGGGGGCATTTGAGAGTCCACTACTCTGTGCTTCTCTTATACACTGATTGATGTTTCTCCCTGTCTTTTTTACTTCCTTTTCTCTCTGAAAATTAGTACGTAAAATTCTTTAAAGAAAACACATTTTCCAAGTACCAAGAGGAAGTGATTCTATACTTACTAATCCATCACTAAAGAATGAATACATTTTCAGATAAAGAAGTTAAAAAGGACACACTTTGGGAGGAAAGTAATTGGATCCAGAATGGAATTGGATCCAGAAGCAATGATGAATACACACTGGTGAACACATGGGTAAATCCAAACCAGCATGAATTATAATTTCCATTTTTATTTATTTATATATTGTTGAAGAATTTATTAAAATAACATAGCTATGCACATCAATTCCAGCCTCAGGAGCGAATACATTTCTTTGCCTTGAGTCTTAACTTATGCTGTAAAATGTAAGTGAGCAATGGTTAAAGGAATATCAGATCTAGTAGTTGTGATGTTGGTAGATGCTTCTTATAAAACACTGTTATTTCCACGTACACCTTGAAATGTCCATACACCACGGACACCAGAATGTTTCTGCCAGTTCTATAGAGACGACCTCTGCTGCAGTTGGATGACAGGGGTGGGGCCCTTTTCCCTGCTTCCATTTTTTTTAGAAGTCATCAGAATTTCTTAGTCTTCCACTATCATTTTTAATATAGTGATAGCCTTTAATTATTGTTTGGCTCTTTGTAATTTTGTGAATGCTTGTGAACACTTCATTCACCATTTGTTTTTGAATAAGCAGAGTTTTCTTCCACTGACTTCTCACTGCTTTGGCCCTCCAGGTTTTTATTTTTGATTTTTTCAAGGAAAGGTGTTTCAATTGGGTGGACAATGAGCACACACCAGTACATGATAAAATGACTTAAGAAGAGCATCTGGAAGGGTTGACTTTTCCCCTTGGCAACTACTACTTGACCCAGCAACTGTCTTCTTGAGTAGTAATCCAGAGAAATAATCTTATGTTCACATAAAAATCTGTATATGAATCTAGTTTCATTTATAATATTCTAAAACTGGAAACACAGATTTTCTTCAATGTGAATGGCCTAATAGATTGTGATGCACCCATAGCATCACAATCTAACACTCAGTAAGAAAAAAGCTGTCAAAAACACCCTAAATAGATTGGAATACATTAAAATGTCCTCTGTAAAAGTTGACATACTAATCATCTTACTTAAGACACTTCTTAAAAGCTTTTACAAAAGCTTTTGTAAAAAGCTATGGCGGCGGAGTAGGACGGAGTGTCTGCAGTTCTCCTACACTTGGGGGAAAATCCTGGCAGATTTACAGAACAGCGCAATCAATTCCCCAACCAACAATTCCCCAGCATTTATGAAAATAAAAGACCAGAGATAGTGACAAACCAGACAGCTAGAGGTCCTTGGCGTCTCAGGGACGCGAGTAAGGACGGAGGCGGCCAGACTGGCGGCAGCCATTAGCTGGCGCATAAAGACCTTGGAGCCTTGGCTGCCTCAGCGGTCGGGGCCCAGAGGCTTCCCCCTGCGCCCAGCAACAGGGGCGTCTGACACAGAGGACTCAGCGGGAGCCCAGCAACTGTGAGTAAAGACAAAAGCGGCAGTGGCAGGACCGGCTGCCCTGGGCCAGTGCAAAACGCCTCAGAGCCACCACTGCCGCTGTGTTAGGGGTGTAGAGGCTTCCGTCTGTGGCCAGTGCCATGGAGGACTCATAGGGAGCCCAGCACCCAGTGGAGGATTGGGCCGGCTGCGGGGTCCCTGGAAGAGCTGGCTCCCTCCCTCACCATCTAGGAGGGGCTGGGTTGCAGAGACCTGCCTGCCTAGGTGTGCAGGGAGGGTGGCAAGGACAGGGGGCCGGGTTCAGTTGCGATCTCTGTGGTCGCCAGCCCACCAGCCTGCCAGCCCAGGAAATTTGAGAGGAGCATTGTCCTAACCAGTCAGGTTGGGGATTGGGCTGGGCTGAGAGGCATGCTTTCTGGAGAAGTTTTTACTGGAAAGTGGACTGGGGTATTCTGTGAAGGCAGCTTGACTTGCTTCTCACCCAGCCACAGGACAGTACCAGATCCCGTGGGATGAAGGCAGCCTGTCAGGTGGGCGGGCACGTGTACCCCAGTCTGGTAGCCTGGCTGGTGGGTGGGTGTGCACCTGGGCATACAACCCAGCCCACAGAGGGATCCCACCGAAACCAGAAAAACCGGATTGGACAGTTTGAAACCAACAAGGAAGGAGTTTTTGTTGTTGTTGTTTTTTGTTTGTTTTGTTTTTCTTTTTACTTTTATTTTTAAACTTTTTTCAGTAATCTTTTATATTTTTTAATTTTATTGTTGCTGTATCTTTCAGTACTCTGTTCCTCTCCTTTCTTTTTTCCTGTTTTAGTCCCTCTTCATTTCACCCCAAACTTATTGCTTTTTCCTCACTTCTCTTGCCCTTTTTTGTGTGTTTCTTTGTTTGTTTGTTGCTTTCTATAGCACTGTAAATACTTCACACCTCTCTCCAGTCTTAGCCCACTTTACAGGTTCCTGAATTCTATTACTGTAGTGATTAACTCTACTTGCTCACACGCTACATCTATTTACTATTCTTTACTCCCACCTTACCTCAAAATCTGACCACCCGCAACCTCACTGCTTTCTAGATACA
>NW_028073514.1:0-963 GCF_014824575.4 Sturnira hondurensis | reverse complement strand
GTGTCAAACTCATCTAGACTACTCTTGCAATCCTTCTTGTTTTATTTTTCCTTGGTAGTTGGCTTCTGTATTTTTTAAAAATATATATTTTTAATTATTGTTGTTCAAGTACAGTTGTTTCCATTTTCCTTCCACTACTCACACCCACCCCACCCATCCCAGCTTCCCACCCTGGAACCTACCCTGTTTGGCTTTGTCCATGTCTGTTGTACGTGTTCCTTGAAGGCCCTTCCCCTATTTTCCCCATTACCCCTCCCCCCTCTGGTTACTATCACTTTGTCTATTTCAATGCCTCTGGTTCTATTTTGCTTGCTTGTTTGTTTTGTAGATTAAGTTCCATTTATAGGTGAGATCATATGGTATTCGTCTTTCACTGCAGAGTTTATTTCACTTAACATAATGCAACCTAAATGCCCATCGGTAAATGAGTGGATAAAAACAAACAAATGTGGTACATTTACACAATGGAACGCTACACAGCAGAAAGAAAGAAGGAGCTCTTACCCTACAACCACAGCATGAATGGAAGTTGAGAATATATTTAATTTCTTAATAATCATTGGGTATTCAGGTTAGCATTTAATGAGTAAATTTTAAATATTTACATTTTTGAAAAAATAATAAAATTTATCTAAGATCACATGTAAGTACCCCCCAAACCCCAAACATTTGACCAAAAGTATTCTAAGAAGTTGTAATCAAACAACAGTGGTACTATATCTTCAAATTACTTTAGACAGTTATTTTTATAAATTTTATTTCTTTATCTTTAGAGGGGAAGGAAAGGAGAGAGGGAGAGAATTATCAATGTATGGTTGCCTCTCGTGAGTCCCCTGCTGAGAACTGGCCTGCAAAACAGGCATGTGCCCTGAGTTGGAATCAAACCGAGATCGTGTGGTTCGCAGGCCCGCACTCAATCCACTGAGCTACACCAGCCAGGGCTACATCTTCAGATTACTTTTA
>NW_028073513.1:0-750 GCF_014824575.4 Sturnira hondurensis | reverse complement strand
ATGTGCTCTTATGCAGTATTTCCATCAATAATGAAATTGTTCTTTGCACCCCAATGTTAGCATTGGCAGTGTCTGTCCTGAATAATGAGTTGAACTGCATGCACTACATGCCTCCAACACAGACAATGCACTACAGTCCGGGAGGACCGTGTGTGCTTTGTCCATAGGCTGGTTAATATCGGCAGAGCTGAGGCAGTGCTCATTTAACACACGCTCGTGCGTGCACACACACACACACACACACACACACAGAACTGACATTTTGGATGAAAAGTGAAGACAATAAAATAATCACATAACTAACCACTGAATCACATGTGACTTACCTCTCCTCGATCTCCAAACATGGAGTCCGGAGGTTTGGGGAGTTGCTGTCCACTGATCACTTTCAGGATGAGCTGCTTTTTGGGGTTGGCAGGAAGTGGATCACCAGAGAAAGGGTTGAAAGTACCTAAGCCAACGTTAAAATCTAAGGTTAGTAGCATGGAAACATACATACATACTGATAAAGCTTGGAGAACAAAGAGATAACAAATGCCGAATGACTACATCATTTCTTAGAGTGAAGAAATTAGCACAAAACTATCAGTGTGGCTTCTGCGGGAAGGCAATGCCAGCTGGCATTTCCATCGCTAGGGTTTTTGTTAGAATCCATGCTCCCAAAGGCAGACGAACGGGCCAATTTAAAGCAAGTGCCTGCAATGCAATGCAATTATCAACTGTGGCATAGCGGGGAGAGGAGCATTTTAT
>NW_028073512.1:0-658 GCF_014824575.4 Sturnira hondurensis | reverse complement strand
ATCTTGGTTCAATTGAAATAAATGAATTTGAAAGAGCAAAGAAAAATTTTTTAAAAGGCTCTGCTAAATATAGTATTGCTGTCATAGAGAAAGTCTGGAAATAAAAATAAATGCAGAAAGAGAAGGAAGAAGGGGAGAGGAAGATAGGAGGAAAATTAGAGAGAAGCTATAGATGAGAAAGATAGATAAAAATAGTCTAACATAAAAATATTGGGTTAAAAAACAAATAAAGCAGTAAAACATTTAAAAATATAAAGGAAGAAAAATTTTGAAATGAAGCAAATAAATGCTGTCAACTAAAGGAATATGCTGTGTTAAAAGCAAGGTTGAGCCCTGGCTGGTGTAGCTCAGTGGATTGAGCTCAGGCCTGTGAAGCAAAGGATCGAGGTTCGGTTCCCAGTCAGGGCACATGCCTGGGTTGCAGGCCAGTTTCCAGTGGGGAACACATGAACGGCAACCACACATTGATATTTCTCTCCCTCTCTCCTTCCCTTCCCCTCTCTCTGAAAATAAATAAATAAAATATTTTTTTTAAAAAAACAAGGTTGATGCAGAACAGTCAATATAAGTGTAATAGTTTACTTAAGCTTTTCTCATTATGCTAGCTATGCTATTATCAAGAATAAAAAAATATTCAAGCATAAGACAGAAAACCAGT
>NW_028073511.1:23416338-23448030 GCF_014824575.4 Sturnira hondurensis | reverse complement strand
GTTTATCTGTGTCCTCTCTCTTCTTTTCTTAATGAGCCTACTTAAAGGCTTTTCTATTTCATTTATCTTTTCAAAAAACCAACTCTTGGATTCATTGATCCTTACAATTGTGCTTTTAGTCTCTATGTCATTTAATTCTGTTCTGATCTTGGTTATTTCCTTCCTTGTACTTGCTCTGGGCTGTCTTTGTTGTTGTTCCTCAAGTTCTTGCAGGCGTAGGTTTAGAAATGTTTCTTTGAAATGTTTCTATTTTCTTTATGTAAGCCTGTATTGCTATGAACTTCCCTCTCAGGACTGCCTTGGCCGTGTCCCAGAAGTTTTGGGTTGTTGTGAGTTCATTTTTGCTTGTTTCCAGAAACTTTTTGATTTCTTCCCTAATTTCAATCTTGACCCATTAGTTGTTCAATAGCATACCATTGACTCTCCATGATTTTGGGTGTTTTGGGTTTTTTCCTTTGGGGTTGGTTTCTAATTTCAGTCCCTTGTGGTCAGAGAGAATGCTTGGTATGATTTCAATTTTCTTGAATTTGTAGGGGCTCGTTTTGTGTACTATCATGTGGTCTATCTTTGAAAATGTTCTATGTGCATTTGAAAACAATGTGTATTTAACTTCTTTGGGATGAAGCACTCTATATATATCAGTCAAGTCCATTTCATCTAGGGTGTTGTTTAGTGCACCTATATCTTTGTTGACATTTTCTTTGGAAGATCTTTCCATTTTTGACAGTGGTGTGTTAAAATCCCCTACTATAATTTTGTTGCTGTCCATATCTTTCTTGAAGTCTTCTAGGACTTTTCTTATATATTTGGGTGCCCCTATGTTGAATGCATATATATTTACGATGGTAATGTCTTCTTGGTGGATTCTTCCCTTGAGTATTATGAAGTGATCTTCTGGGTCTCTCTTTATGGCCTTTTTTTTGAAGTCTATTTTGTCTGATATTAGAATTTCTACCCCGGTTTTTTTTCTTGTCCATTTGCTTGGAATATTTTTTTCTAGCCTTTCACTTTTAGTCTGTGATGGTCTTTTGTCCTGAGGTGGGTCTCTTGTAGGCAGCATATGTGTGGGTCATGCTTTCTTATCCATTCAGCTATTCTGTGTCTTTTGATTGGAGCATTTAAACCATTTACATTTAAGGTTATTATTGAAAAGTACTTATTCATTGCCATTTGTGTACCTGCATTCTTCTCTCTCTCTCTCTCTTTTCCTTCCTTTCCTTAAAGCAGTCCTTTTAGTAGTTCTTGTAGAGCTGGTTTGGTGGAGGCGTATTCTTTTAGACTTCTTTTGTTTTGGAAGCTCTTTATTTGGCCTTCTGTCTTGATTGAGAGCTTTGCTGGGTAAAGTAGCCTTGGTTGTAGGCCTCTGTTTCTCATTACTTGGAATATTCTTTTGCCATTGTCTTCTTGCTTGGAGTTTTCCATTGAGAAGTTCGTAGCTAACCTTATTGGGGATCCCTTTTATGTTACTTCCTTTTTCTCCCTTGCTACCTTTAAGATTCTCTCTTTGTCTTGGAATTTTGCCATTTTAATGATAAAGTGTCTTGAAGTGGCCCTCTTTGGGTTCCTCTTGTTTGGAACTCTCTGTGATTTCTGGATTTGTATGAGTTTTTCTCTCATCAAATTATGGAAGCTTTCCATCATTCTTTTTTCAAATAGGTTTCTATTCTTTCCTCTTCTTCTTCTTCTTCTTCTTCTTCTTCTTCTATCCCTATTCTTCAGATATTATTATGTTGCATATAGTCTTGCATTTCTCTTAATCCCTGTTCATTCTTTCTGAGGCTCCTTTCCTTTTCATGCTCTTTCTCAGAGTTTTTTTTTTTTTTTTACTTTTTCCTCCAACTTGCTGATCCAATCTTGTGCTTCACCCATCCTGCTTTTGATTCCTTCTACTGTGTTCTTCAGTTCAGAAATTGTATTCTTCATTTTCTCTTGGCCTTTGCTGATATTTTCTATTGTTGCTTGTTTCTATTCCTTTCTCATGTTGATATAGTTTGCAGTGAGTTCATTGTAGCTCCCCTGCAGTTTCTGGTAGCTCATTGTGAGCTCTTTGAATTTTCTGATAACCAGTGCTTTGAATTCAATATCTGATAGTTGACTTGCCTCTATTTCATCTAACATTCTCTCTGAGGCTTTCTCCTTTTCTTCCTTTTGAAGATTGTTTTTTTTTCTTCCCACTTTTTGTGAGACTTATCTTGTTTGCCTCAGCTTCTTAAATTCATCTCTCCTGGCTCCTTGGGCTTATGGCGTGAACTTCTGGTAGAATACCTGTGAAATTCAGTGGTGCAGTTTCCTTCAGTTACCCTCATATTCTCTGCTTCCACCTACTGCTCTCATAAACTTGGCTTCCACTCTGCTGCTGTCATTAACTCCTATTTGTGTGAGTGTCATCACTTGGAGGGAAATAGAAAATGGTTTATACACTTCCGCCAAGATGGAGGCATAGGTGGAAACACTGTGCCTTCTCCCACAACCAAGTTTGAATACAACAAAGGTTTGGAGAAACAAAGACACAACCAAAGGACAGAAAATTGAATTATACAGAAGTCCGACTACATCTAACCACTCAACGGTACGGTAAGAGGGGCGGAGCCAGCAGAGAGCAGGGTCGGGCAGGACAGGGCCCCCGACCCAGGCGAGCAGGCAGACGGGAACCAGTTGGGGTACAGGGCAGACCGCGGGCACATATTCGTGCACAGTGAGACAGACCACGCAGGCCCCAGGGGGCGAGGGCTGATGGCGGTGGCACACTCGTGTGCAGTGGGACGAAACACGTGGGCCCAGTGACAGCAGCAACTGCGGCACTGGTGAGGGCCATGGCGGCAGGCGGCAGACAGGTCGCCATAGTCCCTCTTTGACCCCGCCCCCACATACAGCATCACAACCCAGCGACTTAGTTGCCCTGCAATACCAGTGAGAGCCATTGTCCCTCTTTGACCCAGCCCCCACATACAACGTCACAACCCAGCGACTTAGTTGCCCTGTTCTAGTGAACATTTTAGGGCTCTGATCCTGCTATGGAACAGGAACGAACAACCCGAAAGATGGCGCAAGAAGAACTCAAAGTCCCAGAGCCAATAACTCTAAGCGACCAAGAAATTGCCAGCCTCTCAGAAGCACAATTCAAGACACTATTTATCTGGATGCTCACAGAACTGGTTGATTATAGTCACAAATTAGAGGAACAAAGTCACAAATTAGAGGAACATATGAAGGCTAAACTAATTGAAATGAAGGGAGATGCACAGGAAACCAATAGTGATGGAAAGGAAACGGGGACTCAAATCAATGGAATGGACCAGAAGGAAGAACAAAACATCCCACCAGAAAGGAATGAAGAAATGAGAATTCAAAAAAATGAGGAGAGGCTTAGGAACCTCCAGGACATCTTTAAACGTTCCAACATCCAGATTATAGGGGTACCAGAAGGGGGAAAGAAACAGCCACGAGTGGAAAACGTATTTGAACAAATAATAAAGGAGAACTTCCCCAGTCTGGCAAAGGAAATAGACTTCCAGGAAATCCAGGAAGCTCAGAGAGTGCCAAAGAAGTTGGACCCAAGAAGGAACACACCAAGGCACATCATAATTACATTAGCCAAGACCAAAATGAAGGAGAGAATCCTAGAAGCAGCAAGGGATAAGGGGACAGTCACCTACAAAGGAGTACCCATCAGACTGTCAGCGGATTTCTCAAAAGAGACCTTACAGGCAAGAAGGGGCTGGAAAGAAGTATTCCAAGTCATGAAATCCAAAGACCTACAGCCAAGATTGCTTTATCCAGCAAAACTTTCATTTAGAATGGAAGGACAGATAAAGTGCTTCTCAGATAAGGTCAAGTTCAAGGAGTTCATCATCACCAAGCCCTTATTATATGAAATGCTAAAGGGACTTATATAAGAAAAAAAAAAGAAGATGAAAAATATGAACAGTGAAAGGACAGCAAACACACAGTTATTAACAACCACACCTAAAACAAAAGCAAAGCAAGAGGATAGCTAGATCAGGAGTGGAACCATAGAAATTAAGAACACATGGAGGGTTAGCAACAGGGGAGTGGGAGGGGGAGAAGGGGGGAGAAGGCTCAGAAAATAGCATAGATGGTAGGTAGAAAATAGATAGGGGGGAGGGCGAGAATAGTGGGGGAAATATAGAATCTAAAAAATTTGAGACACGTGGTTATAAACTAAGTGGGAGGGAGAATGGTGGGGGAGGGAGGGTGCGGGTGGAGGGGAATGAAGGGGGGAATAGAACAACTGTAATGGTATAATCAATAAAATATATTTATAAAAAAGAAAATGGTTTATGACAGCAGAAGAGTATTTGTGATATTTATAGTCATAGCTGGTAGAGAAGAGATAGAAGATCTCTAGGCTACATATTGTGTTAACTGTAATCTTCAACCCAACTTGCCACTTTTAAGAAAGGATGGACAAAAGATAAGTCTCTTGTTGGGGAGGGAAGGCTTGTGAGTTGTCTCTGGAAAACAGTGAGGTTATGGGTGGTCAGATTTTAAGGTAAGGTGAGAGTAAAGAATAGTAAATAGGTGTAGTATGTGAGCAAGGAGAGTTAATCACTACAATAATAGAATTCAGGAAACTATTAAGTGGGCTAAGATCCAGGAAATGTGTTGTGAAGTATTTACAGTTGTATAGAACAGCAATTATTTGCAAAAATATTAGAGCAACATCATCTGACAGACTCAATGTGATCTGTCTAAATAGGGGGTATAGAACTTTGGGTAGTGTGCCAAAGGAAAAGAAGTGGGGTGAAATATAGAAAATTAGCAGCACACTATGGAGGAGAGAACAGCAGAAACCTGTCAAATAATACAATAGAACCAGCCAAGACTAAGAAGCCTATACAGAAGAGGAGGAATACAAAGATACTATTAAAATACAAAAGAAGTGAGAATAATGAAAAAATACAAATATGCAGCAACTTGTGGCTTCTCTGCTCTAGCAAAGTGAAATTTGTCTCTCTGTCGCTACTGTTGAGATGCCCCCTCTTTGGGTCCCACTCTGGTCTTTTCGCAGTTCCCAGTTTTTTGTGTCTCTTGTGGGTAAAAGAAAACAAAGCAACAAACAAAAAAAAGAGACAGGAGAAGGGAGGAAAAAGCAATAAGTTTGGAAAGAAAGGAATAAGGACTAAAACAGAAAAAAAGAAAGGAGAGGAAAAATGTATTAAAAGATAAAACTATAATACAATGGAAAAGATATAAGATTACTAAAAAAAGTTACTAAAGAAAAAAACAAACAAAAAAACCCATCCTTTGTTGGTTTCAAACTGTCCAAACTGGTTTTTCTGGTTGCAGCAAGCTGAGGGTGGATTTCTGTGGTCTTTCTGTGAGTGCTCACCCAAGAGACAGCCTCTCCCCAGCGCTCCACAAAGGGGGTCTAGCTTCTTTTCAGAGCACTTTCCCCAGGGGTCCTCTCTGTGGTCTGGGGTGCAGGGACACGCATGCGCCAGCCAGGCTGCTGGACTGGGGTGTGGGCACCTTCATGCCCACCAGGCTGCCTGGGTCCTGTGGGATCTGGCACTGTCCTTCCCAGTTCTGTGACGGAACTCAAGTGCTTCCGCCCCTCCTCTGGATCACGGCCAGGCTGGGTGGGAAGCGAGCCCAGCTGCTGTAGTGAGAGAACACCTCAGTCCACTTTCCAAAAAAAAAAAAACTTCTCCAGACAGCCTGCCTCTCAGTCCAGCCCAATCCCCAGACAGACCAGTGACGACAATGTGCCTCTCAATTCTCCCGAGCTGGCGACCACAGAGTCGCAGTTGAACATGGCCCTTTTTCCTTGCTACCCCCTCTATAAATTCAAGCAGACAGATCTCTACCCGGTGTTGCCCAGCCTTGCTTAGACGGGAAGGGAGGGAGCTGATGACCCAGCTCTTTCCCAAGGACCCTGCAGCAGGCCCAAGGCTCCCAAACAGTCTGCCATAGATTAGCCAGTTGCCCAGGTTCCTGAAAAGTCCATGGTAGGCGTCGCCAGCAGAGGCCACTGGGTGACGGGGCTCCCTTGGCAGACGCCCCCAGCGCAGACACCCCTGTTGCCTCTGGACCCCGACCACGGTCGTGGCACCGAGGCCACTAGTGGCTAGGCGAGGCCACTAGTGGCTAGGCGCTGGTGGAGGACGCCGGCCACCACCGCTGCTCTTGTCTTTACTCGGGTCCCCCAGACCCCACTGGCCTGCAGCTGTGTGGTCCTTCACCATTTGTCACCATCTCTGGTCTCTTATTTTCATAAATGCTGGAAAACTGTTGGTTGATTGTGCGGTTCCTCAGTAGATTTGCCAGGATTTTCTCCAATGTGTACAGGAAAGGAGATCCGCTCCATCCTACTCAGTCTCCATCTTCCTCCCTCTCCCTGATTAGCAGGCATGCTTTTCTAAATAGAATTTTAAATAGCACTTACTAATGCTATATTATAAGATAATAGTCATTTGGAAAATGAAATTCCCTCTCAGTAAGCCATGAAATAGCAGATAATACAAAATTCTGGGTGATTTAAGACCATTAATGTGATTGGTTAAATCAAATATTTTCGTAAAGACAATAAAAAAATATTGAAATCATGTCAAACATATTTGCTGACCACAATGCTATGAAATTAGAAATTACAAGAAAACATGAAAAAACACACAAAGGCAAGGAAGCTTAATAACACGTTATTAGACAATGAATGACTGAACAATGAGGTCAAAAAGAAATCAAAGATACCATGAAACAAATGAAAATGAGGACACAAGAATTCAGAATCTGTGGGACACTGGGTAAACAATACTAAAAAGGAAATTCATAGCATTACATGCTTATCTCAAAAACCAGAAATAAAAAATCTAACTTTATACTTAAAGAAACTGGGGGACAAAACCAGCAAACCAACCCCAAAGTGAGTGAAAGGAAAGAAATAATAAAGATCAGAACAGAAATAAATAAAATAGATTCTACAAAAATGATACAAAAGATCAATGAATCCAAGAGCTGATTCTCTGAAAAGATAAACAAGAATGACATTTAACCAGACTCATCAAGAAGAGAGAGGGCTCAAATAAATGAAAACAGAAATAAAAGAGGAGAAATTACAATTGACACCAATAAATACAAATGATTGTAAGAAAACATTATGGACAACTATATGCCAATAAACTCGACAACCTGGGTGAAATGGACAATTTCCTAGAAACATACAGTCTTCCAAAATTAAATCAGGAAGAGAATCTGAATAGACAGATTATACCAAGTTAAATTAAAGTAATAATCAAAACCTTCCAACAAACAAAAGCCTTGGACCAGATGGCTTCA
Source organism: Sturnira hondurensis (assembly GCF_014824575.4). NCBI lineage: Eukaryota > Metazoa > Chordata > Mammalia > Chiroptera > Phyllostomidae > Sturnira > Sturnira hondurensis. Next base: position 23,440,731 of record NW_028073511.1, on the reverse strand, counting down.
CAGGGGAATTTTAACAAAAAATCTGAGGAAAACTAATACCTCTTCTTCTCAAATCATTTCATAAAATTCAAGAGTAGGGAAGGCTCCCAAACTCTTTTCGTAAGGCCCACATTATCCTAATTCCAAAACCAGAAAAACACACTTACAAAGAAAGAAAATCATAGGTCAATATCCCTGATGAACATAGATGCTAAAATCCTCAAGAAAATATTAGCAAACAGAGTACAGCAATGCATCAAAAAGGTCATGATCAAGTGGTATTTGTTCTGGGAATGCAAGGTTGGTACAACTTTCACAGATCAATAAATGTGATTCACCACATAAACAAAATGAAAGATAAAAACCACACGATCTTATCAATAGATGCAGAAAAAGCATTTGATGTAATTGAGCACATTTGTAATTGAGCACCCATTTATGACAGAAAAACCTCTCAGTAAAGTGGGATTAGAGGTAGTATACCTAAACATAATAAAGGCCATATATGACAAACCCACTGCCAGCATCATATTCAATGGGCAAAAATTATAAGTGTTCCCCTTAAGAGCTGGAACAAGACAAAAATGTTGCCTTCACCTCACTTATTCAACATAGTACTAGACTCCTAGTCATAGCAATCAGACAGCAAGAAGAAATAAAGGCACCCAAATTGAAATGGAAGAAGTAAAGCTGTCATTATTTGCAGAAGAAATGATACTGTATATAGAGAACCCCCAAGATTCCACCAAATAACTACTAGAACTGATAAATGAATTCAGCAAAGTAGTAGTATGCAAAATTAATATCCAGAGAGCAGTGGCATTTTTATATGCCAATAATGAACTAACTAGAAAGGGGAGTTAAGAAAGAATTAATATCCAGAAATCAGTGGCATTTGATACATGCCAATAATGAATGAACTAGAAAGAAGAATGAAGAAAACATTCCACTTGCAATTGCTACAAAAAAAGTAAATACCTAGGAAAAAGCTAGCCAAATATGTAAGAGACATGTGCTTAGAAAATTATAAGACACTGAAGAAAAAATTGAAGATACAAGTAATTGGAAACACACACCATGCTCATGGATAGAAAGAATCAATATCATTAAAATGTCCATATTACCCAAAGCAATCTAGAGACTCAATACAATTCCCATCAAGATTCCAATGACGTAGTTCACAGAACTAGAACAAATATTTCAAAAGTTTATATGGAAACACAAAAGGCTCCACCTAGCAAGAGCAATCCTGAGAAAGAATAGAGTTGGCAGAATCACACTACCTAATAGCAAACTATATTATAAGGCCATAATAATCAAAACTGCATGATACTAGCATAAAAAGACACATTGATCAGTGGAACAGAATAGTGGGCCCAGAAATAAACCTGCAACTTTATAGTCAATGAATATTTGACAGAGAAAGCAAGCACATACAAAGGGCTAAAGATCGTTTATTCAATAAACAGTATTGGGAAAATTGGAAAGATATGTGCACAAAAATGAAATTAGACCACATTCATATACCTCATACAATGATAAATTCAAAATAGATGAAAGACTTAAGTGTTAGAACCAAAATCATAAAAACCCTAGGAGGAGACAGAGGCAACAAAATCTCAGCTATTCCTCATAGCACTATTTTATCAGATATATCTCCCAAGCAAGGGAAACAAAAGAAAAAATAAACAAATGGAAGTACATTAAATTAAAACGATTTTCTACAGCAGAGGAAGTCAACAAAATAAAAGTGCAACCCACAGAATAGGAGAACATTTTCACCGATATATCTGATGAGGGGTTAATATCCAAAATTTATAAAGAACTTACAAAACTCAACACCAAATATAACAAACGAGTCAATTAAAATATGGGCAAAGAACCTGAACAGACACTTCTCCAAAGAGGACATAAAGATGGCCAACAGACATAGAAAAAGATGCTCAAGGTCCCTAATCATCAGATAAATGCAAAGTAAAACCACAATGGGACATCACTTCACACCTATTAGGATAGCCATCATCAATTAAACAGTGAACAATATGTGCTGGCAAAAATGTGGGAAAAGGGGAACCCTTTTGTACTATTGGTGGGAATGCAGATTGGTGCAACCACTGTAGAAAGTAGTATGGAGATACCTCAAAAAATTATACATGGACCTGTATTTCAATCCAACAATTCCACTTCTGGGAATACATCCAAAGAAACCCAAAACACTAATTTGAAAGAACATAGGAACCTCTTCTGTGTTCATTGTAGCATTATTTATAATCACCAAGATATGGAAGCAGCCCAAGTGGCCATCAACAGATGAGTGAATAAAACAACTATGGGACATTTGCACGATGGAATACTACTTGACACTAAAATGGAAGACAATTTTACCCTGTGTGACAGTATACATGGACATACAAAACCTTATGGTACCTGAAATAAACCAGTCAGAACAAGACAAATACTGTATGATTTCACTCATATGTGGAATCTGATGAAAAAAAAAACTGATCTAACAAGCAAAACAGACACTGACTCATAGACAGAGAGCACAAGACACCTGATCATGGTTGGAGGTTAAGGGGTGGAGGAATTGAGCAAAAAGGAAAAAGGATTCGTGGACATGGACAAAGGAGTAGTGATGGCTGAGGAGAGGAGAGTATAAGGAGACTAAAAGGTAATGGAAAACAAATACGATAAAGATTAAATGAAAAAAATATGGGACTAAAGAAGAAAAATAAACATAAAAAAGAAGCAAATTAATTCACCTGTAGTGTTGAGAGTCAGAAGCCTGATGGGCTCAAATCTACAATGTGCAGGGCTGGGTTCCTTCTGGAGGCCTCAGGGAGAATCCATTTCCTCTCCAACCCCAGTTTCTCCAACAACTAGACCCTTTCTCCATCTTTTAAGCCAGCCATGCAGCACTTTTCACTCTCTCACTGATTCCAACCACTCTTCCCCCTTGTTCCAAATGTTGGGACTATGGTGAGTACATTAGGCCCACCTACATTAAATGATCATGGCCTATTTTATCTTAAAGTCAGCTGATTATCCACATTATTCCATGTGCTAATTTAATTCTCCCTTGTAATGAAAAGTAATGTATTACAAGTTTCTGGATATCATGGTGTAGACATCTTTGTTAATGTGGAATAAAGTCTCTTATTATGTCTACTAAAAAGTGTTTACAACAATATATTCCATGGTGTCACATGAGGGCCCTTATGTAAAAAAATCAAATAAGGTATTTTTCAGAAGTATATCATATGATGTCATTCATAAGTCCTTATTTAAAAGAATTGAACAGAGATTTTATAACAGCTTCTCTAATGATTAAATGTCCATTCTGCATTAAAAATTGCATGGAAATGCTTTTTGGTTCTGAAGACCTAAATCTACCTACCCCCAACTCAAACACAGCCATGGCCTTACTACTCCAAGTGTGGTCCAGAGACCAGCACCTGCAGCATCAACACCGCCTGGAACTCATTTGATTCAAAGAACACTTGGGCCCACCAGGACCAGCATTTGGACTATAATCCTGGGTGACTTACATGTACCTTGAAGTTGGAGAAGTGCTGGTATAGGCTAGGCTTAGTCACCTTCTCAGGTTGACAATAGGGTTTGGAAAATTATATGCAATGGATACTATAAGTGGTTAGAAGCCTCCCTCCACACATTGCCAAGTGTCTCCAGGGGCAAATCATGTCAGACACTGGCCCAGAGTTTGAAAACTAGAAGTAACCTGACAGATTCCAATCAAAGCCCATCCCTCACTCAGTTCATAACTTTGAGCAAATCACTAAACCCCTTTCAGCTCTCTTTTGTGGGGGCCCGCCAGGCTGCAGGGGATCACGGACAGAGCCCCCACTGTGAAAACGGTGGCGGGACTTGGTTTCTGGTCCCCGGAGCCGGCGGGTATCTTGACATCTTCCGGACCTTCTCCTTCTCAGCCTTGAAGGAAAGAACAAGGTCTTGGCATGTGCGTCATGTTCCAGGAAAGAGATAATCTTGAGGACACTGCTATCTGTGGGCTAATGTTCTCAGGATGTGAGAACATCTTGCCCTCTTGATAGCCTTCGGTAATGTACAAACCTTTGTAAAACAGCATTGTTCTCGGGCAACTGTAGTTCTGCATATAAGCCAGCAGTCTCTTGAATAAAGTTGCCATATGCCAGCAGAGCTATGGTCCTCTCCATTATTTTCTAAGTCTCTCGCCTCACCTCGTGACCACGCTTGCTGCAGCGGGCTACGGCAGAGTGGCGCCCGAAAAACAGGGACCTGGAAAAAGGGGGTTGGAATAACAGAGACCCGGAAAAAGGGGGTCTGGGGGGACCTGAAGAGTCCTAATCACGAGGATAGGGGAGCCCGAGAAGACCGCTGCTACGGGGTACCGGTAAGTTAAATATAAAAGTAGCAGGGAGCGGGGTTGGAGAGTTCATAATCATGGGGATTTCACATTCATCAGATCGGGGACTTTTTGAACAAGTCCTTGGCTCCCTATTGAGGGGGCGAGGCATTGCTACCTCTAAGAATCAAATACATTGTTTTGTAGATTTTATTCAACAAGTTTGCCCTTGGTTCCCGGAAGAAGGTACTATTAATATGGAAACTTGGAAAAAGGTAGGAGAACGTGTTCGTGAACACTACCGTGCTCACGGTCCAGAGAAAACCCCTGTTGATGCGTTTTCTTTATGGACATTAGTTAGAGATTGTCTTAGGGGAGATTCTGAGCTTGAAAAATGGGAACGAGNATTGTGAATTGGATCTAGAAAGCAGTGAGGTTGTGGGAGGTCAGATTCTGAGGTAAGGTGAGAGTAAAGGAGAGTAAATGTGTGTACTGTGTGAGAGAATAGAGTTACCCACTACAGTAATAAAATTCTGAAAAATGTGAAGTGGGCTAAGATTTAGGAAGGATGTTTTGAAGTATTTACAATTGTATGGAACAGCTGTTATTTACAATAATATTACAACAACAATTATATGATAGAGTCTATGTGATCTGGATAACAAGAATAGGCAGTATAGGACTTTGAATAATATGCTAGTGGAACACAAGTGAAGTCAGGGACAGTAAATTAGCGATACACTATGAAAGAGAGAACCCAGAAAACCTGTCAAATGATACAATATAACCAGCAAAGCAAAGAAGACTATACAGAAAGAAGAGGAATACAAAACTACTCTTAAAATAAAAGATGTAAGAATAATGAAAAATAGTAATATAAATATGCAATAACTTGCAGGTTCTCTGTAATAGCAAAGTGAAATTTGTCTCACTCTCAACTGTTGGATGCCCCCCTCTTTGGGTCTAACTCTGGTCATTTCCCAGTTCCAGGTTTTTTGTCTCACTTGTACGTATTTTTTCTTATTTTTATTTAACTCTAGTTCAAGTACAGTTTTCTTTCTTGTTTTCCCAGCCCTGCCCCCTCAGTGCTCCCCACCTCCCTCCCATCTTCTCCCCCACCTTCGTTATTGTCCATGTGTCCTTTATACTGGTTCATGTGAGTCCTTCCCCTTTTCCCCTGTGATACTCTCCCCTCTCCCCACCTGTAGGTATTTTTTTTTAAAGCAGAAGAAGGAAGGAAGAAAAGATAAAATTGGGAAGTAAGAAAGAAGGAATAAAACAAGAAAGAAGGAAATAGAGAAAAAAGGAATTGAAATATAAAAAATAATACAATTTTAAAAATTAAAATTACTTTTAAAAAAAAGCCTCTTGTTGGTTTCAAACTGACCAAGTCAGGTTTTCTTTCTTTTTCTTTTTTCTTTTTTGACAGGTACCTTCATATTCATTTTTTCGATATTAGTATATTTATTTTCTTCTTTCATTTAATTATTGTTCAAGCACAAATTGGTTTTTATGATATTGTTGGCTGCAGCAGGCTGAAGGGTGATTGGTATGGCTTTTCTCCCTTCCTGATCTGCACTCAGTGCACTCTGCCCAGAGCTAGCCTGTCACCTCTCCCCACACCTTGGGTGTGGGATCCAGGCCTTCCTCAGAGCATACTTTCCCAGGGGTTATCACTGTGGGCTGGTTTGGAAGGGAGATGCAAGCATGCACTTGGCCAAACTGTCTAGGACCCATGGGTTTGGCTCGCACCCTTTCCAGTGCTGTGGGGGTGCGCAGGGCCTTCTGCACAACCTCAAGATCACTGCCCAGCTGGGTGGGGAGGAGGCCAGAGTGGCCGCTGCAGGAGAATTCCCCAAGCAGTGTCTCTCTTTTCACTTTTACTTTTTGAGAGATTCCGCCTACTCAAGCCTACCACTCTGTACAGTGGCCTAGTCTCTAGCACAGCCCAATTTTCTAGCCAGATTTGGACCTATTGGGCCCAGGGCCCACCACTGTGTGACTCTCAACTCTTCAACAAGCATCCACAGACTCCGTGGGTGCTCACAGCCCCTGTGTGTTTTCCATTTAGTCCTTATTCCCCTCCCTGCGAATTCAAGCAACTAGGTCTCTCCGGGTGCTACTGAAACCTTGTTTGGCTGGGGAGGGACTAGTTGATTTGGCTCCCTTCCAAGGACGCTGTGGCAGATCCAGAGGGCAGCACACTGGAGATACAGCTGTGCTGGCCCCTGCGCTGATCCCTGGGACCTTATTGTCCTCAAGCACTCTGCTTACTGTCTGACTTCTAGTGTCCACTACAATTTTTGGTCTCTTATTTTTATATATGTTGGGGTACTGTTGGCTGTTTGCTCTGTTCCTCTGTAGATTGGCTAGGTTTTTCTCCTGGATGTAGGAAGGAGTGGAATCTCTTCCCTCTTACCTCACTGCCATCTTCATCCTCATAAGTTTCAAGTTTGAATTTTTTCCTTGAGGTTGGTTTGTAGTTTTAAGTACTGGTGTTCTGAGAAAATACTTTGCATGATTTCAGTTTTTCTGAATTTTTGAAGCTTGTTTTGTGTCCTATGAAGTGGTCTGCCTTTGAAAATCTTCCATGTGCATTTGAAAGGAATGTGTGTTTTGCTTCTGTGGAATACAAGGTTCTATATATACCAGTTAGGTCCATTTGATCTAATGTGTCATTCAGTTCGACAATATCTTTGTTGATATTTTATTTAGAAGATCTATCCACTGTTGAGAGTGGGATGTTAAAAAACCCCTACTATAATTGTGTTGCTGTCTATATCTTTCTAGAAGTCCTCCAAGAATTTCCTTATATATTTTGGTGCTTCTATGGTGGGTGCATATGTTTATAATATTTATGTCTCCTTGATGGATTCTTCCCTTGAGAATTACAAAATGTCCTTCTGCAACTCTGATTATGTCTTTTGTTTTGAAGTCTCCTTTGTCAGATATAAGTGTTGCTACCCTGGCTGTTTTTTCTTGTCCATTTTCTTGGCATAATTTTTTCCAGTCCTTCCCTTTCAGTCTGTGTAGGTCTTTTGTCTTGAAGTAGACCTGTTGTAGGCAGGATATTTGTGGGTTATGCTTTCTTATTCATTGAGCTACCTACCCTATGTCTTCTGATTCACACATTTAATCCATTTATATTTAAGATTATTATCGATAGGTACTTTTCCATTGCCATTTTATCCCTTTGTATCTTTCTTCCTCCCTCACTGTTTTTCTTCCTCTTCTTAAAGCAGTCCCTTTAGCATATCCTGCAATGCTGGTTTGGTGGAGGTTTATTCTTTTAGCCTGCTTTTGTCTGGGAATCTCCTTAGTTGGCCTTTCACTTTAATTGAGAGCCTTGCTGAATAGAGTAACCTTGGTTGCAGGCCTTTGCTTTTCATTAGTTGGAATATTCTTGCCAGTGTCTTTTGGCTTGTAATGTTTCTCTTGAGAAGTCAGCTGCTAGCCTAATCGGGGCTCCCTTGTATATTACTTCCTATTTCTCCCTTGCTGCCTTTAAGAGTCTGTCTTTTTCTTTGAATTGTGCCATTGTATTTATGATGTGTCTTGGGGTGGGCTTCCTTCGGTTCCTCTTGACTGGGACCCTCTCTGCTTCTTGGACTTGTGTGGTTTGTGCTGTCAAGTTGGGGAAGTTTTCCATCATTAATTTTTCAAACAACTTTTTTATTCCTTGCCTCTCTTCTCCTTTTGCTATCCCTATTATAGATATTGTTTTCATGTTGTCCTGCAGTTCCCTTAATCATCTTTGTTCTTTTTGAGTCTTTTTCTTTTTTATTCATTTTTCCGGAAGTTTTTTTACTCCCTTGTTCTCCAGCTATTGATTTGATCATCTGCTTCATCCAGTACACTTTTGATGCCTTCTACTGTGTTCTACAATTCAGAAATTGTATTCTTCATTTCTTCTTGACTCTTGTTGATTGTTTCTATGTCCCTTTTTTCTGCTGATGTAGTTTCCAGTTAGTTCATTGTAGTTTCTCTGTAGTTTTTGGTAATTTGAACTGAGCTGTCTTATAACCATCGTTTTAAACTTAATATCTGATAGCTAATTTGCCTCTATTTCATTTAGCATTCTTTTTGAGGATTCTTTTTTTCCTTGGGGTTGTTTCTTTGTCTTCCCACTTTTTGATGAGACTATTCTTGTTTGCTTCTCTTTCTTAAATTGATCTATTTTCACTTGTGTGAACATCTATGGCCTGTCAGAGTCAGTGGTGCAGTCTCCTTGGTCACCTGAACTTGGTGCTCGTGGGATGCCCTTTATGCTCGTTCTCTGGATCTAATTGGGTTGATTGTTGTTGTGTCATTCTTTGGTGCGTCCTTTTCTTTAGCTGGTTGCTTGAGGGTCACTCAACCGACCATGTCTTGTATGATGTTGTGAAGCTATTGCCAGAATAAAGCCACAAAGCCCAGGAAAGAAACCAACAACCACAAAAGTAACTATCCTCCACAATCCCACTATCAACTGTAAATGAACCAGTATTAATAATGGTGTAAAGAATTTAAGACTATATAAGAAAGGAGAGCAGATATGAAATGACCTACTGAAAGACAAATGATTTTGAGATAGTAGAGGGAGGAGCACTAATAAGAGTTGGGAGTTGGAGCAAGAGAAACAGAGAAGGTAAATTTGCATCATGAATAAAAATAGGGAATGAACAATGTGGAATGGAGTAGAGAAGGGAAACATATAGTATTTGGCTTAAACAGAAATTAAAATAATATGAAATAAAATAAAGTGAGAAAGAGAAAAAAGGAAGGAAAAATAAATAATTAATAAAAATTTAGGAGCCAAATTGGAGAGAAAGATACACCACACTACTATCAACAAGAAACAACATAAAATTAATATTGATGGTATATGATAACATCTATAAGATGGGAAAAAGAAAAGTAAAAATAAGGGGGGAAAAGAAACAAAGTAATGTCTAAGAGATGTTTAGAGGAATGGGAAGTCATTTGGAAATAATAGAGGGAAAGGGAATACTAACAGTGAGGAATAAAAGCGGAAAGGAATTTCCCTAAGAGAGGGAAAAATGAAAATTTGGTGTATAAGGAGACAGAAAAAAATAAAAACAGAAGAAGAAAGAAAAAGAAAAAGGTCAGAATGGAAAAGAAATAGAAAATAGACAAAAATAAACAAAAAAACATAACAGGCTAATTGTAAGACAGCAAAATTAAAATGTAAGAGGAAAAACAAGTAGTAGAAGGGACCATTAAGATTTCATACTTGAAACACAGAATTAGTAAGGCTCTAGAGATAAAATTGAATAAATAATGCAACAACAACTACCCTACCCACAGCCAACTAGCAAAGATTGTTTAAGGTGGAGAAAGAATGTGAGTATTTTAAGAGAAGGTAAAAAGGAGGTGAGATGACCCTTGGCAAAAAAAAATTGGTTTTGTGTGTCTGGGTGGGGAAGAAATAGTAAGAGTGCAGAATGAAAACAAGTTGTAGGAAGAGAGAAAACAAAATTTGAAATGTAAATAATGCGAGGAAGGGGGGAGGGAAAATGGGCTAAGAAGAGGGAGGGGCAAAATATGTCAACTGGAATACATGATAGTATAAAATCTAGTGACAACATGTACAAACTTGCTGGACAAGAAATGAATGTGAAAAGGCTATTCAGGTAAGAAAATATCGCAAATCATGGAGAAGACCCCAGTGCTTTCAACTCAGTAGCCTTTTACGTTTACTAGTTTTTTTTCTTTCTGGGTCTGCCTCTGGTGATGTCAGGTGTTGACCCCAATTGACCTTGACCATCCTCTTTGATACTTCAAGGGATCTGCTGTCCCTGGCTATCTCCTTCAGTTGTTAATCTAACTGTTGTTCTTGGTCTGACTTATTCCCCTTAGCTTTATACCCACTAAGTCCATCCATGTTGTCACAATGGCAAGATCACATACTTTTGGGGACTAAGTAATATTCTATAGTGTGTGTGTGTGTGTGTGTGTGTGTGTGTGTGTGTGTATCACATCTTTCTATGCATTTGTCATATCATTAGAGCATTTCATCTATTTCCATTCAAAGTAATTGTTAATAGGAATATAGTCATTGCCATTTAATTAATTGTTTTCAGGTTGTTTTGTATTTCTCTATTCAGGGCACATACAGGAAGCATCAAATGAATGCATCAAAAAGTGGAAACCAGATCAGTATTTCTCTCTCTGTCTCATCACGCTTTCCTTTTGTTCTTTCTCTCTCTCTTTCCATCTTCCTCTTTACACCTAAATTAATTAATAAATTATTTAAGAAAATATTGTAATCGGGACTTGGGCCTTTGTCCTTTGTCCCTGAACAACATGAGCATCAAAGCCTGTCCCAATTCTCCACAAACTACCAGACCCTGGGATTCCTCAGTTGCACAGCCACCAGCCTGACCAGCCAGCAGCTCAAACAGCATCTCTTCAGGCTCTGGGGACCCAGGTTCCCAGATCTCCATGTCCCAGTGTGTGGATCAGCTATGAATCTGGAGGTCCTGGATGCAGAGATGACCGGGGTTCTGGCAGGCATAGAGGGCATCCAGAGCCAGAAAGTAGCTAGGCAATGTCTGTATGACCACCTGGCCTTCTACCTGGACACAGTGAGAAGCTTGGAGACTGATAACTGGAGATGGAAAAGAATATTCCAGAAACACCTAGAGAAAACAGGGCCCCAATACAAACACTGGGGACATCATTTCAAGACCATCAAGGACCCAACGGCTCAGGTCTTTGCAGCTTCTGTGAACAAAGCTCACACTGCTCTGCAGGTTGACAATGCCCATCTTGCTCCTGAAGACTTCAGAGTAAAGTACAAGTTAGAGCAGGTCCTGCCACCAGTCTGTGGAGAGGGACATCAATGGGCGCAGAAAGTTTAATATGCCTCTTTTACTTATTTACTAGAATATCCACTTATCTAAATTCAACTTCTCTAAAAATAGAAGTAATTCATTCAGTTTATCATGCTTTCTGCTCTAATATACAGACTTTTTCTCTTTGTCCATTATCTCACTTTCACGAAGCTTTTCCCAAGTTTCAGAAAAAAATATTTGGAAATTCCGATTTATTTCCTGGGGTCATATGGACTTCCTAAGAATAATGTCTTCTCAAATAGTACATGGGATCTCAAGAATTTTCTTTTGTGTTACTGAAAGAATATTCATGAGTTGTATTACCCACATGAAATAAACTCCACTTGTTAACTAAATCGCTTCATGTGACATTTTCACTGGGAAATGTGACATACAGTTTCCACTTTGGTCTGTCTTTCTAGTCTACTTCACTCCCTTAACTGTTCTTCCTGCTAACGTGGGTTTTCACATTCTGCAGATTGTTTTTTCTAATCAAATAGATTTTTAATGATTTTATTTTTTTATTGTTGTTCAAGTAGAGTTGTCTCCATTTGCCCCCCATCACTTTCTCCCACCCCACCTCCCCCCACCTCCCACCTCCAATTCTTCCCCACTTTGGCTTTGTCGTGGGTTGCTTATATATGTTCCTTCATGATTCTCCCCTATCTTTGCCCATTATCCTCCTTTCACCTCCCATCTGGTTACCATCAGTTTGTTCTTTTATCTTTGAAATTATTTTATTGTTGTTCAAGTACTGTTGTCTGCATTTACCCCTCACCACTTTTTCCACACCCCAGCCACTCCCACTTTTTCCCCTGCTTCCACCCTCCTTGGTTCTGTCCATGTGTCCTTTATAGTTGTTCCTGAAAACCCTTCCCCTCTCCCTCCTTTCCTTCCCTCAATTATCCCCTCCCACCAACCCTCTGGTTACTGTCAGGTTGTTCTTAATTTCAGTGTCTCTGGTTATATTTTGCTTGCTTGTTTGTTTTGTTGATTAGGTTCCACTTATAGGTGAGATCATATGGTAGTTGTCTTTCACCGCCTGCTTATTTTAAACTGGATGCCTGATTCTATTCTCTCATTCAGTTCAGTATCCTCAATGGCTACCATTGTTCTGGGCAAACATTGATTATCAAATACTTCAGGCAGGGTCCACATGGAAAGACAAATTTTTCAAACAGATTGACCTAATATGAGCTTCAGTCAAAATTAAACAAAAGTGGAAAAGCATTAATTACTTGATTACTCTGCAAAATATTTTTTCATGTTGTAATCTACTCCAGTTCTATAGAAAATGGATTCTATGTGCAACAGCCTTTTTTCACTGAGGTAAAGGATGGTTAGTATATTTTTAACTTTATTACTCAATTATTTTCCTGTTTGTTCTTCAAAATTATAATTCTGTGTACAAATACAATTCCCCTGTAGCTCTAAACAAAATATCTCCACTTTTCTAAAATTTGGCCTAATTATGAGATAGACAGCATATGAACTACATCAATATTATTCATTCATATCTCCTCATGCGCTGGAATCTCTTCCTTCTCCATGACCAGAGGGTGATGCACAAGAGGGCTTGAATTGCTTCCCAGGCCTGTGATGCAGGGTTACCATTTTTATGCTAAACATGCAAATCCTTCCAACCTATCCACATTACCTGGAAGGAACCCAAATAGAATCTATCCATGCTACCTTGGAGGAACCTAAATAGAGTCATTTGTTAATCCAGTTATCCAAAATAAACTCCAATAACTGAATGATCACAAATGCTGTCTCAAAATCTCAGCACATATACCAAAAATTGAGAAACGGAAAGTTATTAATAATTGCCCTCGGTTTTGTGTGCCTGGATTATTGTACCAATTAGCTAATGCTGTCTAACAACTTGTCCTAAATGCTATATGATTAAAACACCTTTTTTCTCAAATGGGTTTATGTGATGGGAGTTGTTCTGATCTCTGCCCTGAATTTCCTGGGTCTGCATCAGCAGTGAGTCTCTGCACTGAGTGTCTATAGCTCATCCATGAAGTCATGTAAGGCTGACCTGCACCCTGTCTTGAACCAATTTATGTCAGTTTACTCTATTTATATATGTAAGCTAATCTTTTAGTTTACAAATATATGTGATTTACCTTAAATTAATGCTACTTTTTAATATCCATTTAAGACACATTGCTCCCTACCCAGTGACATTTCTCCCACCCCATTAAAGTGTGGCTCAGCTACCTGTGCTCTACATCTTACCCTGAGCCATGCATCATTAGGTTTTTTCTTGCTCATATTTAAAATGTACAGTTTGCTTAATTAAATGAGCCTTACAAAATTAAGAATGCATATTACATGTGTCCATGTTTACGTAATTCAAAGATATGTATGTACAAAGGTTTTAAATTCATTGTTACATATTTCTGAAAAATTGAATCTCCCTGAGCCCATTTTCTTATTTCTGATGGTAATGTGCAATAATAATAAATCTAATGAATGTAGTGCAGAAAAAATGAAATGTCTGGAAATACTTTGTTGAGTCAGGACTCTCTTATGGGCTAGTAGTGTGTTTATGTGTATATGTATATGTGTCTGTATAATATGTATATGTATAAATATAGTGAGTTAATAAATAAACATTTAATTGCATAAATGTACACAAATGAACTCCTTTCCCATCTTCGATGTTGAAAGGAAATTTCAGAGAAAACTGAAGAGGACAGGAAAGAAAATTGTAACAGGTTGAATTAAAAGGAAGATTTAAAAGTGCACAAACTTACACACAAAGATTTTAAGCAGTATGGTTGTCTGTAATTTTTTATTCTCACCTCAGGACATGTTTCCATTGATTCGAGAGAAAGGGGTAGAGAAAGAGAGAGAGACTCAAATGAGAAAGATTGATCCATTGCCACCCACACATGCCCCAATGGAGGATCAAACCCCCAAATCCATGCAAGTGCCCTTACCAGGAATCCAACCCATAACCTTTTGATACACAGAATGATGCTCCAACTAACTAAGCCTCATGGCCAGGGCAGTTGTCTTTAATTATTTTCCTCTCTCAATGTCCAAAGACTTCAAAGTCAGAATCATCTTTTCTTTTATACTGTAGGGATATCTGTACCTGCTAATGGGGAAGAATCTCCAAATTGACTTTAGATGTTTCTTCTACTGATTGGCTGTTTCAACAGAAAAGGTCCTCACCCAGGGGATGCAAGTAAATGAATTGAGGTCCTTTAAATCACTTTCCCCTAAAAATAATTGAATAAGTGTCTGCATAACAGTGCTATTGCTGCTGTAACAAATTAACACACTACGGGTTTAAAAGAAACAAGTTAATATACCTATAGATCTGGGGGATCGAAGCCTGATGAGTCAATGGGCTGAAAGCAAGATATCTGCAGAACTAGGCTCCTTCTGGATGCTTCAGGGAGGATCCCATTTCCTCTGCTACCCTAGTTTCTCCTGCCACTAGGCCCTTTCTCCATCTTCAAAGCCAGCCATGTAGTATCCTTCAGTTTCCCTCTGGTTCCAACTACTCTTCCATCTTGTTCCAATGTTAGGACCATGGTGAGTACATCAGTCTCAACTACATAATCATGGCATTTTATCTTAAAATTAGCTGATTAGTCAACTATTCCATCTGCCACTTTAATTCTGTCTTGCATTGAAAAGTAACATAATACAAGTTTATGGGAATTATGATGTAATTATCTTTAGAAGCTCTTCTTTTTCTTACTGCAAATTTTTCTTCTCTAACAATTTCCATAGTGTCACACAAGGGCCCTTATGCAAACAAATCAAATTAGGTACTTTTCAGAAGCATATCATATGTCATTCATAAATCCTTATATAAAATAATTGAACAATGAATTTATAACAGCTTCTAGACTGAGTCAATATACACTATCCATTCAAAGTTACATACAAATAATTTTTGGTTCTGACGACCTAAAAGTACCTACACCTGACACTAACATAGACCCAGCCATACTACTCAAACTGTAGTCCAGAGACCAGCTCCTGCAGCATCAACACGGCCTGGGAACAAATTTGATTCTAAGAACCACTGGGCCCACCAAGACCTGCATCTGAACAGTAATCCTGGGTGACTCATATGCACCTTGAAGTTGAAGAAGTGCTGGTCTAAGCCTTACTAGGCTTTGTCACCTCCTCACGCTGACAATAGGGGTGGGATAATTATTTGTAAGGGCTACTGTAGGTGGTTGATGGCCTCGTTCCACAGGTTTCAGGGGCAAAATCATCTCAGGAGGAGAACACAGGCCCAGAGTTTGAAAACTGGAAGCAACCTGGCAGATTTCAATCAAGGTTCACCCCTCACTTAGTTCATAACTTTGAGCAAATCACTAAAGCCCTTCCAGCCCCATTTCTACAAAAGGAAATGCAGTTCATGATAATAATACCTAGTAGAATGGACTTTTCAAAAATTATATCAGAAAAGTCTATAAGGTACTAAGTTCAGATTATATAGCATAAAACTATCAAAGGGTAACACGTATTTTATAATGAAACAGTAAATGACAGCTCATAACTTGTGATATTATTAAGAAATTTCTATTTATTTTGACAAACACATCAGGAAATCAGGCAGTGTGGTAGCCAGGATTGCATACCAAAGGAACACAGTTCTCCCCTCACTGAAGAGGGGATAGCAATGCTCTGGAGACAACAGGGTGGTGTTGCCACCACAAATAAATTCTTGGGTACCAAAGGGACTACCTGGTTCTGATGGGTTTCATAGTCTCAGACTTTGGAGAAAATGTTCACTCGGTGTTAGAAAAAAGTACTAGGAGGTGAGACCTCTGGGAAGCAATGAGACCCAAGACAAGGAGTCATAAAATCTAAATTTGATTTAAAGTTAGTAACTGTGAATATGAGACATCACTTCATGGTTTTGATTATTTTATAATTAATGCTTTAATGACTTAAACTAATGCTTTCTAGAAGGCAAATGAACAAATATATATTGCCTTTAACTCATTAAAATCTAAGAAAGGAGACTTCAGTAGCTGAAACAATTATAAAGTACCAATTGTAATTTAAAAAATTTTCTAGGCTAAATGCTATTTATGGAATTTCCTACATGCTGAATAAACCAACTGAAGAAATCATTGTGGAAAGTGGAAAAGTGATTGGTGTTAAATCTGAAGGAGAGATTGCTCATTGTAAGCAGCTCATCTGTGACCCCAGCTATGTAAAAGATGAGGTAGAAAAAGTAGGTCAGGTGACCTGAGTTATCTGTATCCTCAGTCACCCCATCAAAAACACCAATGATGCCAAATCCTGTCAGATCATTATGCCTCAGAACCAGGTCAACAGGAAGTCAGATATCTATGTCTGCATGATCTCTTCTGCACACAATGTGGCAGCACAAGGGAAGTACATCGCCCTAGTCAGTACAACTGTGGAGACAAAGGAACCCAAGAAAGAAATCAAACCAGCTTTGGAGCTCTTGGAACCAATTGAACAGAAATTCTTTAGCATCAGTGACCTGCCTGTACCAAAAGATTTGGGAACAGAAAGCCAGATCTTTATTTCCCATACATGTGATGCTATAACTCACTTTGAGACAACGTGTGATGACATTAAAGACATCTATAAAAGGATGACAGAAACCGAGTTTGACTTTGAGGAAATGAAGTGCAAGAAAAATGACATCTATGGGGAAGACTAACAGCAGTCTGTGTTGCCATCTAACTAGACAAACTTTAAAATTTGGCAAATAATGCATATTGTATGAAATCAATATTGTAAGGCCTGCCTCTGTAATATGAACTAAGAGATTGCAGAGCGCGGCACCAGTAAATACAACTCCCCTTTCTAATATTGAGTATTAACTTGTTTTCATGGAGTGGCTATTCAGAATTGACAGGTGACCACATTCTGTACTGTTTAACCAAAGCTGGCTTTTTTTCTGTGAAGGGTAAGTTTTAAAACAACATTGTGATACTGATACAGAGAACTTGATACAGTGTTTGTATCTTTTAATCATATAGCCTTTGCAGTTATGTGCTTCTGCTGCTCAGGAGCTGGACCAATACAATTTATGTGCCATCTGTCCTCTTGACATTAAGATTTGAAATTAAATATTCCATATTTTGGGACAGCATCTTGACATTTTCCTTATAGCTTTACATTTTGTGTCCTGTCAAGTATTATGATAGTTCCCATGTAACCTAGCCACAAAGATTGGTTTATGTGGGCCTAAAATTCTAACTGAACTTGAGACTTCAAGAGTCATTTTGAAGTAAGCCTGTGTGCGGTGTTTTAATCTGATAAAATTGGTGAGACCAAAGGAATAAGAAACCTATCATAAAGCAGGTAAATGTAGAAGCTTCTTTTGTATCCCAGATGTGGCTTCTTCAATGGACCAAGCTGCAGTGAAATGCAGTATTAATTTGACAGAGCCTTTCCTTCAATGATGTCTACCTCAAAATGGCTGAAAATGATTTCTGTACAGCAAAATAAAGCCAAACTCTGGAAACCAAAAAAAAAAAAATCTAAATCCACCTGGCTTCTACCATGGTCTTTTGAGATCTGAGAATCATTAGGAAAAATTGTCTTCCTGTTAATTACAGAGGCCCTGGGGGAAATCACATGCTTAGATGTAGGAATAACACAAGGGAAATGTGTCAAGCCAATATACAGAGAGTTCTGAATATCTCCTCATGCAGTACCTGAGCTTGTACAATGATAGTGGACAGGACATGGTTGTTGCTGTTGATTCCTAAGTCTTGCTCAAGAACTGATGCTTCACTCCTTCCTACTGTCTTGTGTGGGACAGAGCCTCAGTCTCCATCATCAGCCCTACAGGGAGAAATTCTCACTTACACACGGAAAATCTTCCTTTCAGAAAACCCATCCAGGGGAGTCTAAGAGCCTGGTCGGTACATAAGGAAAAGGTCAGAGAGAATGGAACCTGAGAACTTTTACTGAGGCACTAGGACCATAATCATCCCAGTCCTGAGACCAGGTATCTCTGTTTGTATTTTTAGTTAAGGAACTAATTTATACTTAACTTACTTAATATGTTAACAAGGATGTGTCTGTTTGAGTCTGCTCTCCAAGGCCAAGTAATGGGCCTGGGAGTCCAGTCGGATGATGCTGTACAATGAATGAGATGCATGAAATGGCTACAGGAAAATGAAAACACTTGTGAGTGAATTTCCTGTTTGGGGAGAAGGAAATGGAACATTGGGTGTGGAGAGCAGTGCAGTGAATTGAGAACATTTGTACTAAAATTCCAAGACAGGGTGTATTTCAGCATGTTTTCTATTCATTGGAAGATCCAGCCAGTAGAATTAGACATCACCTTGCAGTAGCAGTTAAGGAAACAGTTAACTGCTTAAGCAGTTAAGCAGTTAAGTAGCAGTGCTGTCTACTTCTACTGCAGTAGCAGTAGCAGTAGAAGTAGACAGCACCTTGCGGTAGCAGTTAAGGAGACATTGCAGTATCTTCTCTCACACTGCATATTCACATGAGAAAATATTTAGTAAGTCTAAGTGGAATCCTAAGTAGTTCTACTTCATTACTGGTGAGGCTAATATATTTTAGGATTTTGTGCCCTTTTATGTCTCTATTCAAACAATTAGTAGAAATTCCTATCCCACACTCAGCCTTTCCTTGCAGTGCACATTTTTCTATGCATTGAATGAGAGATTCTGCCATGCTCTTCAGAATATAAATTGAGGACTCACCCTATTCTAGTCAAAGTATCATGCTGAGAAAGAATAGTTTTGAAAATTCAGGAATGAAAAAATTAGGGCCACACATTGTACCTTAAATTTTAATGACACCAAGACATCCTACTTCATGTTTATATTTATTTCATGATGACGTCATTGTTCCAGCTAACGAGGTGGAAATCTCCAAATATTTTAAAATTTCTGTTCTATTCCCTGTGGATTTTCAGAGTAAAATGCCTACCCAAGGAAGCTAACAAATGCAGACACTTAAACTCAGCCCTTCCATCACATGTTACTGGATGACTGACTCTATTAGACTGCCGAGACTGCTAGGAAGCATTCCCACACCAGTCGTTCTCAGTGAGCACAGATATGGGTGTACAGTTCTAGCTGCCAGAGCCTGGCATGAGTCTCTCTGGCTAATCTCAAGGTGTCTGCAAAGCTGGGTCCATTCTAGAGGCTCAGGGAAAACCTAAGAGAGACAGGGGAGAGCTGTCTTCTCCTTAATTCCAGTTTGTGTTCTGACCACCTACATTCCTTGGCACAGGGACCTCCCACCTTCATCAAAGCCAGCAGTGTCACATTTTCTCCTGGTCTCCCTCTCTGCATCTAGATGAGTACTGTGCTGACTTTGCCCCCCTGTATGATCCTACTCATCTTCTACCTTCAAGTCAGCTGATTGCACCCCTGTTCCTTCTGCTACCCTATCCTTCCAGTTGATATAAAAAAACATCATATTCAAACATACTCAGGATTAGGATATGAATATCTTAATAGGTATTCTACAAGTCAGAAATCTGCCAGCTACAAATTGTTTTGCAGAATACTATCAGTATGTGTCACTCAAGGGCCTTTATATAAAGGATACACAGATTTAATCATAGCCTCTGGAGTGAGTGAGTACACTCTTCCACCAAAACTCTACACAAAGATGATGTTTGAATCACAAGAACTGAAACAACTTGTAACTGAGTCTAACACAGAACCACAGCCTTTCTTCCCAGAGAGCAGTCCACAGACAGGACCTGCAGCATCAACACCACCTGGGCACTTGTCAGATACACAGCTTTTCTGAGACTGAAAGATCTGCTGAGTCAGATTCTGAATTTGAATTAGAAATCTGGGTATACTATATGCGTTTGAAACTGAAGAAATGCTGGTCTAAACTAGATTTTGTTACCTTGTACAATTTAAACTTAAGGATGGATTATAAATACAAGGGCATTTATTTGTGTGAACATGAATTGTAGATGTTTAGTGGTATCCCTTCAAACATTGCTAGGTGTAAAGTCATTACCAGTTGAGACTCACTGACTGGAAGAAACCAGAAAAAATCATAACCCAGGCCCATTATATACTGTGACATCACCTTTGAGCAAATTTCTAACTCCCTTTGGCTCTTCCCTAAGGCCTTGGTACCAGCCATCCCTACTGCCAGGTACACACTTGCTCATACAACCTTGATCTCCTTCCCTTTCTCTCTTGGGTTGAGCGTGCAAATGGCACTTGTCAGCATGTCTTGCCTAAAACCCATAAAAAAACAGAACAGCCTGGATATTTTCCCTTTAGACCTGCTTTTGTTTTCTTCATAGGATTTGTCACCATTTGCAATGTTATATTTATTTTTATCTTTTGCTTCTATATTCTTTTTCCAGTCTTTTTCTATTGACTTATAGAAATTTGTGTTCTTCAGCACCATCTACTCACAGCTTAGACAGTGCAGAAAACATAATCAGCACTCAATGTGAATAGTTTCTTCTTAATACTGTAATTAGGCTAACACCTTAGGAAAAAAACAGATTGGGGAAAAATTCATGCTCTGGTTAACACAGAAAAATCATAGAGGGAAGAGATCCATCCCAAAATACTGAAATTAATATTTTAACTACAACATATAAATAAGTAGCACTACAGCCATGTGAGTAATACTGCTTTTTGTGAAAATTACTCATGTTCTTTTTCTCTTTCTTGAAAGTCACCTCCACCTCATGGCAGCAGGGAACCTTACAAGAGTATCAGAATTTCTTCTCCTGGGACTATCAGAGGCATCAGAACTGCAGCCCATCCTATTTGGGCTGTTCCTCTCCATGTACCTGATCACTGTGTTGGGAAACATGCTCATCATCCTGGCGGTCAGCTCAGACCCCCACCTCCACACACCCATGTACTTCTTCCTCTTCAATTTGTCCTTGGTAGACATTTGTTTCACCTCTACCACCATCCCAAAGATGCTAGTGAACATCCAGACACAGAGCAAAGCCATCACCTATGCAGGATGTATCACTCAGATGTGTTTTTTCTTACTCTTTGGAGGGTTGGATGATATCCTCCTGACTGTGATGGCCTATGACCGCTTTGTGGCCATCTGTCACCCCCTTCACTATACGGTCATCATGAACCCCCGGCTCTGTGGACTGCTGCTTCTGGTGTCCTGGATCATAAGTGCCATGAATACCCTGTTACAATGCTTGATGGTGTTGAGGCTGTCTTTCTGCCCAGGCTTGGAAATCCCCCACTTTTTCTGTGAACTCAATCAGGTGACCCAACTTGCCTGTTCTGACACTTTTCTTAATAACATTGTGATTTATTTTGTAACTATGCTACTAGGTGGTGGTCCCCTGGCTGGGATCCTTTACTCTTACTCTAAGATTGTGTCCTCCATAAAGACAATCCCACCATCTCAGGGGAAGTTTAAAGCATTTTCCACCTGTGCATCTCATCTCTCAGTTGTCTCCTTATTTTATTGTACGAGCCTAGGAGTGTATCTCAGCTCTGCTGTTACCCACAACTCACAGTCAAGTGGAATTGCCTCAGTATTGTACACTGTCGTCACACCTATGCTGAACCCTTTCATCTACAGTCTCAGGAACAAGGACATAAAGAGAGCTCTCAATAGATTCTTTGTGGTGGCAGGTACAAAGGGGACACTCACCTGAGGTCGAGAAAGTATACTTACCTTCTTTGCCCTAAGATTCAAAACCAGAAACTCTGATTCTTATACAGACTTTGGGTTTTGAACTTGCTCATTTCATTTCTGTCCTGGAATTTCCTTTGTTTCTTTCAACTTCTCTATACAGTTTAAGCTGCTATTTTATTAAGCTTTCTACTTTTTCTATTATATACACAGGTTTTCCTTTGCCCTTTTTCTGAAAATGAAAAAGTTTTTCCCAACCTTGATCAGATATTCTCAGAAGTGTTTCTCTACTTCTGTGACAACATTGATGTCTTTAGAATAATTTCTTCTCAAGTGACATACAGGTCAGCAGAAGTAAGGCTTGCTTGAGTGTGCTTGGTATAGTACATGAATGCCTCACATGAGATGGACAGCAATTTCAACATTTCATCTAAAATGTCATATGGTATGCTTTACTGTGATATTGTTATGATAAAGAATTACATGCTTGTGGCTTTGTAATAAAAAAGGAGATTTATTAGTTCCAGACCCTATATATTATTGTAAATAATTTCTTCTTGTTTTGTAGATAGAGTAGTAAAGGGCTTTCTAAAAGGGAATTTTATAACATGTTGATTCTTGTACAAAATTCACAAAAATTTTATGTATATTCCTTCCTGTAATTCCGAATGAAATTTGGCCCCTGGACATATCCATGGATATATCTGTTGTCTAACTCACTCCCTTTGATCTTATTCAAATTTATTCTAATTAAAAATAAAAATGTGTATCTTTCAGGTTATAAAACAAAACAAAAACCTTAAATTTAAAATAAAGTTCCAAGGGAACTGCATGTTTGGACACAATACGAGTGCTTACGCAGCAGCCATGACATGCATCTGGCACTGTGATTACAAAAAAGATAATGAAGAGGACAAGGTTGCCCACTTTCACCACTTCTATTCAACATAGTATTGGAAGTCCTATTCAAAACAATCAGACAAGAGGAGGAGAAGAAAATGGCGGCGGAGTAGGACGGAGCGACTGCAGTTCTCCTACACCTGGGGGAAAATCCTGGCAGATTTACAGAAGAACAGCGCAATCAATTCCCCAACCAACAATTCCCCAGCATTTATGAAAAGAAGAGACCAGAGATAGTGACAAACCAGACAGCTAGAGGTCCTTGGGGTCTCAGGGACGCGAGTAAGGACGGAGGCGGCCAGACCGGCGGCAGCCATTAGCCGGCGCGAAAAGACCTCGGAGCTGCTAATGCCGCAGCTCCCGCTTCTGTCTATGGCCAGTGTTGGGGCGTCTGCCACAGAGGACTCAGCAGGAGCCCAGAAACTGTGAGTAAAGACAAAAGCGGCAGTGGCAGGACCGGCTGCCCTGGGCCAGCCCAAACGCCTCAGAGCCGCCGCTGCCACTGTGTTAGGGGTGTAGAGGCTTCCGTCTTTGGCCTGTGCAACGGAGGACTCGTAGGGAGCCCAGCACCCAGTGGAGCATTGGGCTGGCTGTGGGGTCCCTGGAAGAGATGGCTCCCCGCCTCACCATCTAGGTGGGGCTGGGTGGCAGAGACCTGTCTGCCTAGGTGTGCAGGGAGGGTGGCAAGGACAGGGGGCCGTGTTCAGTTGCAATCACTGTGGTCGCCAGCCCACCAGCCTGCCAGCCCAGGAAATTTGAGAGAAGCATTGTCTTAACCACTCAGGTTGGAGATTGGGCTAGACTGAGAGGCACGCTTTCTGGAGAAGTTTTTACTGGAAAGTGTACTGAGGTGTTCTCCCGTGAAGGCAGCTTGACTTGCTTCTCACCCAGCCACAGGACAGTGCCAGATACCGTGGGACCAAGGCAGGCTGTCAGGTGGGCGGGCGCCCGCACCCCAGTCTGGTAGCCTGGCTAGTGGGCGGGTGTGCGCCTGGGCCTACAACCCAGCCCACACAGGGGTCCCACCGAAACCAGAAAAACTGGGTTGGTCAGTTTGAAACCAACAAGAAAGGAGTTTTTGTTGTTGGTTTTTTTTTTTAACTTTTATTTTTAAACTTTTTTCAGTAATCGTATATATTTTTTAATTTTATTGTTGCTGTATCTTTCAGTACTCTGTTCCTCTCCTTTCTTTTTTCCTGTTTTAGTCCCTCTTCATTTCACCCCAAACTTATTGCTTTTTCCTCACTTCTCTTGCCCTTTTTTTGTGTGTTCGTTTGTCTGTTGCTTTCTATACCACTGTAAATACTTCACAACGCATCTCTTGGGTCTTAGCCCACTTTACGGGTTCCTGAATTCTATTACTGTAGTGATTAACTCTACTTGCTCACACGCTACGTCTATTTACTATTCTTTACTCTCACCTGACCTCAAAATCTGACCACCCGCAACCTCACTGCTTTCTAGATACAACTCACAAGCCTTCCCTCCCCAACAAGAGACTTATCTTTGGTCTATCCTTTCCTAGAGGTGGCAAATTGGGTTGAAGATTACAGTTAACACTATATAGAGCCTAAAGATCTTCTATCTCTTCTCTGCCAGCTGTGACTGTAAATATCATAAAGTACTCTCCTGCTGTCATAAACCATTTTGCCTCCCCCTCCAGCTGATCACACACACACAAAGAAAGGAGTAGGTGGAAGCAGAGAACATCAAGATACCTGCAGGAGACTG